>NC_057796.1:179076368-179251850 GCF_018294505.1 Triticum aestivum
GTAATTCCTCAACCCAACAATCCGGCGTCCTCTGCAAAGGGACAATAAGCCGGGGTTTGATGCCTCTCAAGATTTCTTGATTGGCCCTTTCAGCTTGACCATTGGACTGGGGGTGAGCCACCGATGAAACATCAAGACGAATATGCTCTTGTTGACAGAATTCTTTCATAGCGCCTTTAGACAGATTAGTACCATTATCAGTTATGATACTATGCGGGTAGCCAAAGCGGAAGATCACCTTCTTAATGAATTGAACCATCGTTGTGGCATCACACTTGCTGACCGGCTCTGCCTCAACCCACTTCGTAAACTTATCAACCGCCAGCAAAAGGTGGGTCTTTTTGTCCTTGGATCTCTTGAAAGGTCCAACCATATCTAGCCCCCAGACTGCAAAAGGCCAAGTGATTGGAATCATCCTCAATTGTTGAGCCGGCACATGAGCCCGTCTGAAAAAAATTTGACAGCCGTCGCACTTGCTAACCAGATCTTCTACATCAGCATGAGCCGTCAGCCAATAAAACCCATGACGAAAAGCCTTAGCCACGAGAGACTTAGAGCCGGCGTGATGGCCACAATCTCCTTCATGAATTTCTCTTAGAATCTCACGGCCTTCTTCAGGGGAAACACAGCGCTAGAACACACATGTGACACTGCATCGGTGCAACTCGCCATTGACAATGGTGATCGACTTAGACCCCCGGGTTATTTGCCTGGCCAAAGTCTCATCCTCGAGCAACTCTCCCCGAGTCATATAAGCCAAATAAGGAACCGTTCAATCAGGAATAGCATGAAGAGCCGCCACCAACTGTGCCTCCGGGTCAGGGATTGCAAGATCCTCTTCCGTTGGTAGCTTAACTGAAGGGTTATGCAATATGTCGAGAAAAACATTGGGTGGCACCAGCTTACGCTGAGACCCCAGCCGGATTAAAGCATCAGCTGCTTCATTCTTTCTGCGATCAATGTTTTCCACTTGATAACCTTTGAAATGGCCAGCGTTACCATCAACCGCCCGGCGATAAGCCGCCATGAGCGGGTCCTTAGAATCCCAAGTACCTGAGACTTGCTGGGCCACCAGATCTGAGTCGCCGAAGCATCTCACTCAGCTTAAATTCATCTCTTTAGCCATCTGAAGACCATGGAGCAGGGCCTCATACTCAGCTACATTATTAGTACAAGGAAACATCAGCCTTAAGACATAACAAAATTTGTCACCTCGTGGAGAAGTCAAATAACTCCAGCCCCCGAGCCTTCCAATTGCCTGGACCCATCAAAATGAATATTCCAATATGTGTAATCAGGCTTCTCCTTAGGCATCTGCAACTCTGTCCAGTAAGTGATGAAATCCACAAGGGCCTAAGACTTGATAGCCGTCCTAGGCATATATTTCAAACCGTGAGGTCCAAGCTCAATGGTCTGCTTGGCCACCCGGCCTGTGGCTTCTCTGTTTTAAATAATATCCCCTAAAGGAGCAGAACTGACCATCGTAATAGGATGACCAAGGAAATAATGCTTCAACTTGTGACTCACCATGAACACTCCATAGACTAGCTTCTACCAATGTGGGTACCTTGTTTAGACTCAATTAACACCTTGCTAACATAGTAAGTCGGCCTTTGAACCGGATATTCCTTGCCTGTGTCCTTCCTCTCTACCACAACGGCTACGCTGACTGCTCTGCTATTAGCCGCCACATATAAGAGTAAGGGATCCTTCTCGACATGAGCTGCAAGAACCGGCGGCTCAGCCAGCTGTTTCTTAAGCGCCTCAAATGCCTCATTAGCAGCATCACTCCAAACAAATGGTTTGTTTTCTTCATTATCTGGTACAGAGGAATAGCCTTTTTTCCCAGGCGGCATATAAACCGGCTTAAGGCCGCAATACGACCCGCCAAATGCTGGACGTCATTAATGCACGCCGGCTTAGCCAATGAAGTGATAGCCTTGATTTTCTCCGGTTAGCTTCAATACCTCTCTTAGAGACCAGAAAACCCAAGAGCTTGCCTGCTGGCACACCAAAAACACATTTGGCTGGGTTAAGCATCATCTTGTAGACCCGGAGGTTGTCAAAGGTCTCCTTTAAATCATCTAGCAAGGTCTCCTTCTTCCTAGATTTCACAACAATATCATCCACGTAAGCATGAACATTGCGTCCTATCTGGCTGTGAAGACAATTCTGAACACAACGTTGATAAGTCGCCTGGGCACTCTTGAGCCCAAAAGGCATAGACACATAGCAGAAAGCTCCGAAGGGAGTGATGAAAGATGTTTTCTCCTGGTCCTTTACTGCCATTTTGATCTGATGATACCCAGAATAAGCATCTAAGAAGCTTAAACGCTCACAACCCGCCGTAGCATCAATGATCTGATCAATACGGGGGAGAGCAAAAGGATCAGCCGGACAAGCCTTGTTAAGGTCTGTGTAATCTACACACATACGCGAAGTGCCGTTTTTCTTAAGTACCAACACCGGGTTAGCCAACCACTCAGGATGAAAACATTCCACAATAAACCTGGCCGCCAAGAGCCGGGCTACCTCTTCTCCAATAGCCTTGCACCTTTCTTCATTAAAATGACGAAGGAATTGCTTGACCGGTTTAAACTTTGGATCAATATTAAGAGTGTGCTCAGCGAGTTCCCTCTGTACACCTGGCATGTCTAAAGGCTTCCATGCAAAGATGTCCTAGTTCCCACGGATGAACTCGAGGAGGGCGCTTTCCTGTTTCGGATCCATGTTGGCACTGATAATAAACTACGGAGATGAGTCGCCAGGGACAAAATCAACCTGTTTGGTATCATCTACCGATTTAAACATCAACAAAGGGTAATGCTCTGTAGTTGGCTTCTTCAATGAAGTCATATCAGCCAGGTCAACGTTGTCTTTGTAAAACTTAAGCTCCTCCGTGGCACAAGCAGACTCAGCATAAGCAGCATCACCTTCCTCACATTCCAAGGCTATCTTCCTGTCACCATGAACCGTGATGGTTCCTTTGCGACCCGGCATCTTAAGCTACAAATACACATAACAAGGTCGTGCCATAAACTTGGCATAAGTCGGCCGTCCAAACAGAGTGTGATAGGGGCTTTTGATCTTAACCACTTCAAAATTCAATGCCTCAGCCATGTAATCATGTTCATTGCCAAAAGCCACCTCCAAGGCTATCTTACCCACCGGATAAGCCGACTTACCGGGCACCACCCCATGAAAGACTGTAGAAGACGGCTTGAGATCTTTGTCGGTTAAATTCATCCGGCGAAAAGTATCATAATAAAGGATATTAATGCTGCTGCCTCCGTCCATAAGCACCTTAGTGAACTTGTAACCTCCAACCTGAGGAGCAACTACAAAAGCTAGCTGACCCGGGTTGTCAATCCGGGGCGGGTGATCCTCACGGCTCCATGCAATGGGCTACTCTGGCCATCATAAGTATCGAGGGATTGTCGGCTCAACCGCGCTCATCGCCCGTTTATGAACCTTCTGATCTCGCTTGCACAACCTCGTGGTAAAAACATGATATTGGCCACTATTCAGCGGCTTTGGATTACTCTGATACCCGGACTGCTACTGTTGATTGCCTTGATTGGGCTGCTGATTAAAACCGCCTTGATTGCCCTGGCCTTGAAATTCGGAGTTTGAGCCGCCACCTCCAAGACCGGGCCCATGAGAGCCGGAGCCTGACCCGCCATGCGGGCCGTTACCGTTATTGTGGTCCTGGTGAAAGCTGGAATTCTTATATTCCCTCATGATATGACAATCTTTCCACATGTGGGTTGATGGCTTATCAGGACGACTATGTTTTGGGCAAGGTTGGTTCAATATCGTCTCTAAATTGAAGTTCGGCCCTCCAAACTAGGGTTGGAATTTTCCCTTACGATGGCGATCACCGCTCTGTGCATTAGTGTTGGCCACAAAGTCTGACCCGCCGTTAGTGTGCTTGCGCTTACCATTGTTACCTTGGCTCTGACCTGTCGTATTCTGCTGCTACCCCTTGCCATTTTTCTTCCCCTTACCAGACTTTCCCTCATCTGAATCGGGATCCTTAGTGCTGTCTGAGTCAACATATTTGATAAGAGCCGCCATGAGCTCTCCCATGCCATTGCAATGAGGTTTAAGCCGCCCTAGCTTCTGTTTGAGAGGAACAAACCGACAATTTTTCTCCAAAATTAAAATAGCTGAACCAGCGTTGATGCTAACGGACAAGTGGATAATAGCTGAGACCCGGCGAACCCAATGGGCGGTTGACTCATCCTCACGCTCTATGCAAGTGTCTAGGTCCATAATCGACAGAGGTTGCTTACATGTATCTTTAAAATTTTGAATGAAACGCGTCTTTAATTCAATCCATGAGTTGATGGAATTAGGGGGCAATCCCTTTAGCAAGGTGCGAGCCGGCCCATCCAACATCATGGTGAAATATTTGGCGCACACAGCATCGTTAACATCCAACATCTCCATTGCTAGTTCATAGCTCTCAATCCAAGCATCCGGAGGCTGATCCGCAGTGTAATTGGGTACTTTTCGAGGGCCCTTGAAATCCTTGGGCAAATGCTCATTGCATAGACCGGCGCTAAGCACGGCACACCCACTGTCCTGGAAGTCATCCCGGCTTCTATAGAAGCTGACGGGTTACATTGGAGTTGCTGATGAGCTGCTAACTGAGTTGCCAGCTCTGCCTCTTGGCGTGCCCTGGCCTGATCTAATAAGGCCTGGGAATTATTATCACCACGCAGCGGGTCATGCCCCCGCGGCTGGTTCCGATGCCGCTCATTGCTGGAAACCGCTGGCGACTCAATATGCCTACTATAACTTCGACTTTGACGAGGAGTTCAATGAACCTGATCATGACTGTATGAGTAAGCCGCCTGCTGAGCTACCGCTGTCTGAAGAAGCTCCACAGCCTTCTATGCCTCAACTGCGGCAGGAGACTCGCCTTCAACGGGAAGAGCCGCCAATCGTGAAGCCGCAACAATCATATTATCCAGGGGGTTGAAAGAATGATCCGGCGGTGTTAACACCTGTTGAGGCAGGGTTAAGTGCAAACGAGGTGGGTCTGTGATACGTCTCCGTCGTATCTATAATTTTTGATTGTTTCATGCCAATATTATACAACTTTTACATACTTTTGGCAACTTTTTATATGATTTACTGGACTAACCTATTGATCTAGTGCCCAGTGCCAGTTCCTGTTTTTTTGCATGTTTTTTGTATCGCAGAAAATCCATATCAAACAAAGTCCAAATTCAATAAAATTTTACGGAGAATTATTTGGGAATAGATGCGATTTTTGGGAGTTGGAATCACCGCAAACGGAGGCCCACACAGCCCACAAGACACCAGGGCATGCCAGAGGCCCCTGGCGCGTGGTGGTGGGTTGTGCCCTCCTCGAACGTCGGTTGGAGCTCTACTTCGGGCACAAGGAAGCTTATATCCGGAAAAAAATCATGTTAAAATCTCAGCGCAATCGGAGTTACGGATCTCCGGGAATATAAGAAGCGGTTTTCGGCCAAATCTGGGGAATGCGAAACAGAAGAGAACAGAGAGGGAAATCCAATCTCAGAGGGGCTCCCGCCCCTCCGCTGCCATGGAGACCATGGACCATAGGGGGATCCCTCCTCCCATCTAGGGGGGAGGCCAAGGAAGAGGAAGGAGGAGGGCTCTCTCCCCCTCGCTTCCGGTGGTGCCAGAGTATCGCCGGGGCAACTATCGGGACGGCGATCTACATCAACAATCTTGCTACCGTCAACACCAACTTTCTCCCCCTCTATGAAGCGGTGTAACACCTCTTCTCCCCCCAGTAATCTCTACTTAAACATGGTGCTCAACTCCATATATTATTTCCCAATGATCTATGGTTATCCTATGATGTTTGAGTAGATCTATTTTGTCCTATGGGTTAATCGTGATCTTGGTTGGTACGATTGTATATTTTATTTATGGTGTTGTCCTACGGTGCCCTCCATCTCGCGCAAACATGAGGGCCCCCGCTGTGGGGTGTTGCAATATGTTCATGGTTTGCTTATTGTCAGTGTTGCGGGGGTGACAACAGCCTAAACGCGGATAGGTGGGTTATGCCGTATGGGACTAAAGAGGACTTGATACTTAATGCTATGGTTGGGTTTCACGACCTTAATCATCTTTACTAGTTGAGGATGCTTGCTAGAGTTCCAATCATAAGTGCATATGATCCGAGTAGAGAAAGTATGTTAGCTCATGCCTCTCCCTCATATAAAATTACAAGAATGATTACCGATACTTGTTATCGATTGCCTAGGGACAAATGACTTTCTTGTTGACAAAAGCTATCCACTTTTACTACCTCGCAATTTATCTGTAGTTTTATTCTCGCAAAGTACTCATTATCCCTGCAAAATAGTTTCATACTTGTTTCCGGTAAAGCAAACGTCAAGTGTGCGTAGAGTTGTATGGGTGGTCGATAGAACTTGAGGGAATATTTGTTCTGCCTTTAGCTCCTCGTTGGGTTCGACACTCTTATTTATCGAAGAAGGCTACAAACAATCCCCTATACTTTTGGGTTATCAAGTCCTTTTTCTGGCGCCGTTGCCGGGGAGCAATAGCGTGGGGTGAATATTCTCGTGTGTGCTTGTTTGCTTTGTCACTAAGTAGTTTTTATTTGCTGTTCTAAGTTGTTCTCTATCTTTAGTTATGGATATGGAACACGAAACACCAAAAAATTAGTTGTACCTGCTACTCATGGAGATGGGGAACCTCCTAAAACCCTCGATGCTCGTTATGTAAAAGATATTATGCACTACTTTGATAATCCTGAGAAAACCCCATTCAAGTATATAATGGGAGTAACGTTGGATCAACATGAATACTTAAGGGATGATCGCTTGACTCATAAAGGGAAATTGTTATGGGATCAAATTCATATATTGAAATGGTATGCTTGGAATCTATGCTTGAGATATGATTATACTTGTTGCTCTAGGATGAACGCTCCACATTTTCCCTTTTCATGTGAATTTAATGATAATGAAACTATGGCTTCTTTGGCTAATGGTATATATGATTACTATGATGTGGAACAAATAGAAGAATTTGTTGCTTTTAAGGTGCTTATGAAATTGAATCTTTGTTTGAAAAGTATGAAGCTTTTGATGATGATGTTTATAGACCTGAAAATTTTGCTATCCTTAAATATTGCTATGATAATTATAAATTCAATTCCGATATTGATGAATTTATAGAGAGAGTCTCCGCTGTCCAAGAAGAGACTAATATTTTGCAGAAGTCTATGGAAGAAGAAATTGATGAAACTTCGAGCTCATTGGTTGAAAAAGATGATGAGGAGAGCGAAAAACAAATGGAGGAAGAGCGGATTAGCTACCCGTTCCCAGCTTCTAATGAGAGTGACTCTTCAACTCATACATTGTTTAATGTCCCTTCGTTATTACCGAAGGATGAATGCCATGATAATTGCTATGATCCCGTTGATTCTTTTGAAATGTCCCTTTTTGATGATGCTTCCTATGCTTGTGGCCATGATGCCAATTTAAATTATGCTTATGGAGATGAACTTGCTATAGCTCCTTATGTTGAGAAAGAAATTGTTGCTATTGCACCCACACATGATAGTCCTATTATCTTTTTGAATTCTCCAAACTACACTATATCGGAGAAGTTTGCACTTATTAAGGATTATATTGATGGGTTGCCTTTTACCATTGCACATGATGATTTTGATGAATATAATATGCATGTGCTTTCTGCTCCTACTTGCAATTACTATGAGAGAGGAACTACATCTCCACCTCTCTATGTTCCAACACGATAAAATTTCAAGAAACTGATTATGCTATGTATTGGCCTTTACTTGATGTTCATGAATTTTTCTTGTATGACATGCCGATGCATAGGAAGAGAGTTAGACTTCGTCATTTCATGATGTATGTCGCTTTGTGCTCACTACTAAATGTCATATCATTGCTAATTAAAATTGGCTTTGATATATTTTGGGATCCGGGTGGATTCATTACTTGAGCACTTTATGCCTAGCTTAATGGCTTTAAAGAAAGCGCTGCCAGGGAGACAACCCGGAAGTTTTAGAGTGTCATTTATTTCTGTTGAGTGCTTTTATAAAGTTTAAAACAAAAAAATATAGAGGGGAACTTAAAACTTCACAAAAAGAAAAGTGAAAGTGAGATAGACGAGCACCGTGGAAGCGGGAGCTAGCCTTGAACTTTGTTCATGCCCATGGAAACTTTGTGAATCTTAATTACAGAAAATTTTCAACAAAAATAATTATCGCCTTGTACAATTCCATTGTATTATAAAAATAATGTGCCAAGGTTTGCCTTTAGGATGTATAAATTGCTTGTTGGTTTGTGCGGTGCAAAACAGAAACTTTGGCTGTAGTGCGCGATTTTACATTTTTTACTAGAACGCCAAACGGTTCTAAAACCTTTTGTATCGTCTTTCCATACAAATTGTTTATTTTTCCTAATTGTTTCAGAAGTTTTAGAGTTACAGAAGTATGGTGGATGTTCGAATATTTACAGACTGTCATGTTTCCACAGAATGCTGTTATAGCTTCATTATTTGCGTATGTTTGAATTCTTGTTGAACCATCCTTGACTTGGGGCCATAGAATTGTGATATCATACAGTGGGTAATGTTTGGTTTATAATTATACAATAATGTTACAGCAGTACATGATGGGATTTCATTGCCATATTCACTAACCCTGCCACTAAAAGTTCGGTTAAGTTTTGTGTGGATTAAGTGTTCGAAGATCGAGGAGGTATCGATGTGACGAGAAGGAGGAGAGGGAAGAGCTCAAGCTTGGGCATGCCCAAGGCACCGCAAGTAAATATTCAAGGATACTCAAGCGTCTAAGCTTGGGGATGCCCCGGAAGGCATCCCATCTTTCTTCAACAAGTATCGGTATTATTTCAGATTCATTTCGTTCATGCGATATGTGCAAATCTTGGAGCATCTTTTGCATTTAGTTTTCACTTTTCTTTTATGCACCATGCTGGTATGAGATACTCCATCGTTGATTTATATAATGCTCATTGCACTTCACTTATATCTTTTGAGTGTGGCTTTATAGAATGCTTCATGTGCTTCACTTATATCATTTGAAGTTTGGATTGCCTGTTTCTCTTCACATAGAAAATCGTTGTTTGAAGAATGCTCTTTTGCTTCACTTATATTTATTATCGCATGGTCTTTTGTAGAAATAATTAAACTCTCATGCTTCACTTATATCTATTTAGAGAGTCAAAAGGAATTGGTCAATTGCATGGTTAGTCATAAAATCCTACAAAAAACTTATGTATCACTTAATATGATATGTTTGATTCCTTGCAATAGTTTTGTGATCTAGAGATGGAATATGTGGGAGGTACTAGTAAATGGTTGTGGTTAGTAAGAATATTGGTGTTAAGGTTTGTGATTCCAGAAGCATGCACGTATAGTCTCTCGTTATGCTATGATGTTGGAGCATGATTTATTATTGATTGTCTTCCTTATGAGTGGCGGTCGGGGATGGGCGATGGTCTTTTCGTACCAATCTATCCCCCTAGGGGCATGCGTAGTAGTACTTTGCTTCGAGGGTTAATAAACTTTTGCAATAAGTATATGATTTCTTTATGACTAACGTGAGTCCATGGATTATATGCACTCTTACCTTTCCGCAATTTGCTAGCCTCTACGGTACCGTGCATTGCCCTTTCTCACATCGAGACGTGGTGCAAACTTCGCAGGTGCATCCAAACCCCGTGATATGATACGCTCTATCACACATAAGCCTTATTATATCTTCCTCAAAACAGCCACCATACCTACCTATTATGGCTTTTCCATGGCCATTCCGAGATATATTGCCATGCAACTTCCACCGCTTCCGTTTGATGACTTGAGTATTCATTCTCATGTTGCTTTGCATGATCATATAGCTGACATAGTAGTTGTGGCTCAGCCGCCGTTCATCACTTTTCATACATGTTACGCTAGATCATTGCACATCCTGGTACATTGCCAGAGGCATTCATATAGAGTCATATTTTGTCATAGGTATCGAGTTGTAATTTTTATTTCTTTTGAGTTATAAGTAAATAGAAGTGTGATGATCATCATTATTCATTTTTAGAGTAGTGCCCCAGTGAGGAAAGGATGATGGAGACTATGATTCCCCCACAAGTCGGGATGAGACTCTGAACAATGAGAAAAAAGAAAAAGAAAAGAAATAAAAAGAAAGAAAAAAGAAAAAAAAACAAAGAGAGAAGGGGCATTGTTAGTATCCTTTACCACACTTGTGCTTCAAAGTAGCACCATGTTTTTCATATGGAGAGTCTCCTATGTTGTCACTTTCATATACTAGTGGGAATTATTCGTTATAGGATTAGACGCACACCCACTTAGTTTCATATTGAGCTTTCATACACTTATAGCTCTTAGTGCATTCGTTGCATGGCAATCCCTACTCCTCACGTTGATATCGATTGATGGGCATCTCCATAGCCCGTTGGTTAGCCACGTCGATGTGAGACTTTCTTACTTTTTTGTCTTCTCTATATTTACTACTATCATCATACTCTATTCCACCCGTAGTGCTATATCCATGGCTTGCGCTCATGTATTGCGTGAGGGTTGAAAAAGCTGAAGCGCGTTAAAAAGTATGAACCAATTGCTCGGCTTGTCATCGGGGTTGTGCATGATAAATACTTTGTGTTAAGAAGACAGAGCATGACAAGACCATATGATTTTGTAGGCATAGCTTTCTTTAGCGTTGATATTTTGAAAGACATGATTGTTTGTTGGGATGCCTGAGTATTGATGTCTTTATGTCAAATTATAGACTATTGCTTTGAATCACTTATGTCTTAATATTCATGCCATGATTAGATATATGATCAAGTTTATGCTAGGTAGCATTCCACATCAAAAATTATCCTTTTTATCATTTACCTACTCGAGGACGAGCAGGAATTAAGCTTGGGGATGCTGATACGTCTCCGTCGTAACTATAATTTTTGATTGTTTCATGCCAATATTATACAACTTTTACATACTTTTGGAAACTTTTTATATGATTTATTGGACTAACCTATTGATCCAGTGCCCAGTGTCAGTTTCTGTTTTTGCATGTTTTTTGTATCACAGAAAATCCATATCAAACGAAGTCCAAATGCAATAAATTTTTACGGAGAATTATTTTTGAATATATGTGATTTTTGGGAGTTGGAATCACCGCAAACGGAGGCCCACACATCCCACAAGACACCAGGGCGCGCCAGAGGCCCCTGGCGCGTGGTGGTGGGTTGTGCCCTCCTCAAACATTGGTTGGAGATCTACTTCGGGCGCATGGAAGCTTATATCCAGAAAAAATCATGTTAAAATCTTAGCGCAATCGGAGTTACAGATCTCCGGGAATATAAGAAACGGTTTTTGGCCAGATATGGGGAACGCGAAACAGAAGAGAACAGAGAGGGACATCCAATCTTGGAGGGGCTCCCACCCATCCGCCGGCATGCGGACCATGGACCAGAGGGGGATCCCTCCTCCCATCTAGGGGGGAGGCCAAGGAAGAAGAAGGAGGGGGCTCTCTCCCCCTCGCTTTCGGTGGCGCCGGAGTGCCGTCGGGGCAACGATCGGGACGGCGATCTACATCAACAATCTTGCTACCGTCAACACCAACTTTCTCCCCCTCTATGTAGCGGTGTAACACCTCTTCTCCCCGTTGTAATCTCTACTTAAACATGGTGCTCAACTCCATATATTATTTCCCAATGATGTATGGTTATCCTATGATGTTTGAGTAGATCCGTTTTGTCCTATGGGTTAATCGTGATCTTGGTTGGTATGATTGTATATTTTATTTATGGTGTTGTCCTACGGTGCCCTCCGTCTCGCGCAAACATGAGGGGCCCCCTTTGTAGGGTGTTGCAATATGTTCATGGTTTTCCTATTGTCAGTGTTGCGGGGGTGACAGCAGCCTAAACGCGGATAGGTGGGTTACGGTGTATGGGAGTAAAGAGGACTTGATACTTAATGCTATGGTTGGGTTTCACGACCTTAATGATCTTTAGTAGTTGCGTATGCTTGCTAGAGTTCCAATCATAAGTGCATATGATCCAAGTAGAGAAAGTATGTTAGCTCATGCCTCTCCCTCATATAAAATTACAAGAATGATTACCGATACTTGTTATCGATTGCCTAGGGACAAATGACTTTCTTGTTGACAAAAGCTATCCACTTTTACTACCTTGCAATTTATCCGTAGTTTTATTCTCTCAAAGTACTCGTAGTTTTATCCCTGCGAAATAGTTTCATACTTGTTTCCGGTAAAGCAATCGTCAAGTGTGTGTAGAGTTCTATCGGTGGTCGATAGAACTTGAGGGAATATTTGTTCTGCCTTTAGCTCCTCCTTGGGTTCGGAACTCTTATTTATCGAAGAAGGCTACAAACGATCCCCTATACTTGTGGGTTATCAGTCTGTTACACGCAGTTGAGCCGTCACCCCAGCCACGCGCGCCTCGCCGACCCGGGTCACGCCCGGCGGGTTACTCATTCCTGCTCTAGGCGTATTGAAAAGATTCCTTGTTTCAAACTCAAGGGCAGACGGGTTTGATGCCTTCTTCGCATGATGCTGTTTGAAGCGTTTTGATCTAGATTAAGCCGAAAAGATTCTGCTTAGATCCGCTGTGACTCAGCTTCCAATGCAGCTCGCTCTGTTGTCATCCTAGCATTCTCAGCGTTGGGTGCCTCCTTAGCATGAGCTACCTCATCTCGTAACTTTGCAACCTCCACCTTATATTGTGCTTGATTCGCTGGGGTTACCTCTGTAGCTAAGAGAGTCGACAGGGTATCCAGGAGTTCAAACAAAACTTGAGCCGACGGGCGTACAGGGTCACTCGCCCCGGCCGTTACAGCAGTCGTTGAGCGGAGGTCATAGCCGCAGCGGTCGATGAATTCACCACCTGTTGCGTACCAGCCATAAAAACAGCAGCCTAGCCCGGTGGCTCATAGGAGTCCGGAATAATGTCGCCATCGGAACAGCCCCAAGCCTATCGTCTTGCAATTGATAGATTGATTCAGTTTCGCCGGTTGAGGACTCATCACCTGAGTAGATGGCTATCCGCCCCATGAACAAAACCAACGAAGGCAGGCATCCTCGCGGGTTGGATCTTGGGTTGTCGTGTGCACTCAGTCGTCTCGATTGTGTCGGTGCAGATGTCCAGCTCAAGCCCTGACCCCCCAATCTTGATTAAGACATGAATCCCGCTGAAGGGGACCCGATAACCGTACTCAATTGAGTCGGCCTCGGCACCCCAGCCAACGCCGTTGATGTAGGTCTTGCCCCGGCGACTTTTGGTCATCCAGCCAACGGCGTATCCCTTGATCCCTGTGAAATTGCCCTTCAAGAACTTGAAACCACCGTGCTTAGGCCCCATGGTTGATAGAGGCGAAGGTGTCCCGATGTTTCGGTTAGATGTTGGCTATCGTTTTCTGTGGGAGTCAACCTTGACAATCCGACTACGAACGTGCGAGACGTCGCGCCTGAGCAATCACTAAACCAACTTCCGAGGGGTTATTGACCACGCCGGAGCACAATCAACCTGACCACGAGGGTCTATTTCCTGTGAGCAAACAAAGAACAAGCAAGAAACTGAGATTGCAATCTGGATATTGCGAATAAAAGAGGAAAGCTTTATTAATGAAGGTGGGGTTCTATGATGCCTTTGTTTGGTCGTTGAACACAAGCGAAGTACGCGAAGTTGCAGCTATGGCGAACTTTAATCTAAACAAAACCCAAAGTATAAACGACGCCCTAAGGGCTGTATATATGGAGGAAGAGGGGGGAATTTCGTGGCCCTTGGAGGAGGGGTCCAAAACCAACCCTAACTCTTGTTTCCCCACACATACGGACTCTAAAAACAGCCTATACTTAAGTATTTCGAAATTACATGGGCCTGGCCCAATAATAAGGTGACGCAGCACCTAGAATAGCCTCTGGACGAAATTTATGAAGTGGCATCTTGTATATTTCGTCCAAGGCTTCTTGCACTCCTTATGGTGGCTTCAAAGTCCTGAAATCATCACTTGTAACTCCGTTCTTGTTCTCCTTGCGCATGCCATCATCTCCATGCTTGGTCTTGCTCCAGTGTTCATCCCGCTTATCCATGCCAGGCCCTTCATTTGTAAGCAAAACAAATGTATCCAATTTAGGCAGCATCATATTCTCATGAACATTAGAATCATTACCAAGAAAAGAAAGTACCTGATAATTTAATTGGCGTGCGCGAGCTCTAGTAATTGGTCCAGTATATGTAGCAGTAGGGGCTGTGGGTGTAATAATGGTATTGATGTCCTCATCATCCTCCCCTTCTTGAAATGAAGTCGTCCCCGACGGAAGCTCATCTTCCTCACCCAAATAAGGCTTCAAATATGCAATGTTAAAAGTGGGACTAACCCCAAAATCTGCAGGCAGCTCAAGTTTATATGCATTATCATTTATTTTCTCTAACACCTTAAAAGGACCATCAGCACGTGGCATTAGTTTTGATTTTTGCAAATCAGGAAATCTATCCTTATGCAAATGTAACCAAACAAGATCTCCAGGTGCAAACACAACATGTTTTATACCCTTATATCCAGCAAGTTTATATTTAGCATTCATACGCTCAATGTTTTCCTTAGTTAACTCATGCATTTTTTTAAATCAATTCAGCATGTTGTTTAGCATCAAAATTAACCTTATCCGAAGATGGAAGAGGCAACAAATCAATAGGTGCACGAGGTAGGAAACCATACACAATTTCAAAAGGGCACATCTTAGTAGTAGAATGCAATGAACGGTTATAAGCAAATTCAATATGAGGCAAGCATTCTTCCCACATTTTCTTATTATTCTTCAAAACAGCCCTAAGCATAGTAGACAATGTTCTATTTACTACTTCAGTTTGTCCATCAGTTTGGGGGTGACAAGTAGTACTAAAAAGCAGTTTAGTCCCCAACTTAGCCCATAAACATCTCCAAAAGCGGCTAAGAAACTTAGTATCCACAATCTAAAACAATAGTATTTGGCACACCATGCAAGCGAATCATTTCACGAAAGAACAAATCAGCAACATTAACAACATCATCGCTTTTATGACATGGTATAAAGTGTGCCATTTTCGAGAACCTATCCACGACAACAAATATGCTATCCCTCCCCTTCTTTGTTATAGGTAAACCTAAAACAAAGTCCATAGATATATCCTCCGAAGGAACACTAGGTACAGGCAAAGGAATATATAAACCATGAGGATTGAGTCGTGACTTAGCTTTTTGACATGTAGTGCAGCGAGCAACAAAACGCTCAACATCCCGTCTCATCTTTGGCCAAAAGAAATGTGTAGCAAGTATATCCTCCGTCTTCTTCACGCCAAAGTGTCCCATTAGTCCTCCTCCATGCGCCTCCTGCAACAACAAAAGACGAACAGAGCTAGCTAGAATGCATAGCTTGTTAGCACGAAACACAAATCCATCATTAACGACAAACTTGTTCCATGTTCTACCTTCTTTACAATTCTGCAATACATCTTTAAATTTAGCATCATGCACATATTGATCTTTAATGGTCTCCAAACCAAATATTTTAAAGTCAAGTTGTGAAAGCATAGTATAACGACGAGACAATGCATCAGCAATAACATTTTCTTTACCCTTCTTGTGTTTAATGACATAAGGGAAAGTCTCAATGAATTCAACCCATTTAGCATGTCTACGGTTCAGTTTTGCTTAACTTTTAATGTGTTTCAAAGATTCATGATCAGAATGTATAACAAATTCTTTGGCCATAAATAATGTTGCCATGTTTCTAAAGTCCGAACAAGAGCATATAATTCTTTATCATAGGTAGAATAGTTCAGACTAGGCCCACTCAATTTTTCAGAAAAGTATGCAACAGGTTTGCCATCTTGTAATAACACACCTCCTAATCCAATTCCACTAGCATCACATTCAAGCTCAAAAGTCTTATTAAAATCAAGAAGTTGGAGTAAAGGAGCATGTGTCAACTTATCTTTCAATACCGTGAAGGCTTCTTCCTGTGCGGTACCCCAAACAAAAGGCACATCCTTCTTTGTAAGCTCATTGGGAGGTGCAGCAATGGTGCTAAAATTTCTCACAAAACGCCTATAGAAACCAGTGAGGCCAAGGAAACTCCTCACTTGTGTGACCGTTTTGGGCTGCGGCCAACTCTCAATAGCTTCAATCTTGGCTTTATCAACTTCAATTCCCTGTGAAGTAACAACATAGCCAAGAAAAGATACTCGGTCGGTGCAAAAGGTGCACTTTCCAAGGTTACCAAACAAACGTGCATCACGTAGAGCAATAAAAACATCACGTAAATGTTCCAAATGTTCCCCCAAAGATTTACTATAAATCAGTATATCATCAAAATAGACTACCACAAATCGTCCAATGAAAGCACGTAAAACTTCGTTCATTAATCTCATGAAAGTACAAGGTGCATTAGTTAACCTAGGCATGACTAACCACTCATATAAACCAAACTTAGTTTTAAATGCAGTTTTCCATTCATCTCCCAATTTCATACTAATTTGATGGTATCCACTACGCCAATCAACTTTGGAGAATATTCTAGAGCCACTCAATTCATCAAGCATATCATCTAGCCTAGGAATAGGATGACGATAACGAATAGTAATATTATTAATGCCTCTACAATCAACACACATACGCGACGTACCATCCTTTTTCGGCACTAGAATAATAGGAACAGCACAAGGACTAAGGGATTCGCGAATATAACCTTTGTCGAGCAGCTCCTGGACTTGACGCATAATCTCCTTCGTCTCCTCTGGATTGGTACGGTATGGTGCACGGTTGGGTAGCGATGCACCGGGAATTAAGTCAATTTGATGCTCAATCCCACGAATAGGTGGTAATCCTGATGGCACGTCTTGTGGAAAGACGTCAGTGAACTCCTGCAAAATGTTAGTGACAGCAGGAGGCAAAGAGGAAGGCACGTCCTCGAATGAAAATAATGCCTCTTTGCACACAAAAGCATAGCGAACAGATTTGCTAAAATTTAGCTCATCAATATCAGATTTTGTGGTAAGTAAACATGCACTTTTTAATTTAATTTCATAAGCAACACTACATGGTTTATTATTAGGTTTCATTTGTTGCTCAAACTCTTTTGCATCAATTTGATTTTCACTCTTATTTTTCTCCTGTTTTGCTTTATTAGCTCGATTAATATCATCTTTCAAAATGGAATTAGGAGTCATAGGAAGCAAAGTAATATTTTTATCCTTATGAACAAGAGTATACTGATTGTTTCTACCATGGTGTACAGAATTTTTATCAAATTGCCATGGTCTACCAAGTAATAAGGAACATGCTTGCATAGATACAACATCACAATCAACATAATCAGCATAAGTAGAGATACTAAAATGCACACGAACAGTACGTGTTACCTTAACCTTGCCGCTGTTGTTGAACCATTGGATGTAGTAAGGATGTGGATGTGGTCTTGTGGTGAGAGATAGCTTCTCCACCATCTCCATGCTAGCCAAGTTGTTGCAGCTCCCTCCATCTATGATAAGGCGAACAGAACGTTCCTTCACAACTCCCTTTGTATGGAACAAATTATGCCTCTGATTTTGCTCAGCTTGTGTAACCTGCACACTCAAAACACGTTGAGCAACTAAACATTCATACCTGTCAGCGTCTTCAGGAGCCATGTATTGCGTCTCATGATCAGAATCATCTCCACCGTGTTCTTCATGTGTAATAAGAGCCAAAGTCTCCTCATCATAGTCACTAGCGGACTCATACCCACCATCCTCAGTAGCAATCATCACACGCTGAGATTTGCATTCTCTCGCAAAATGTCCTCTTCCCTTACAACGACAACAAATAATATCACTTGTGTGCCCTGTTGACGCCATGGAAGAAGAAGAGCTCTGTGCAGGCCCGGCAGGTGTGCTCTTGGCAGATAGTGGTGGTTGTGCCTGCTTTCTTGTATCATGGTTGGAGGTGGCACCTGAAGGAGGTGATGGTGCAGTGGAAGTAGATGATGCACGTGGTGTCCATGATGAAGGTCGGCCTACAGAAAAGTTAGTTCGCGCCAATGCATGTCGATCCTGCACTTCACGTTCAGCTTTACAAGCAAGATGGAATAAACGAGTGATATTATTATAATCCTTAAACTCTAGAATGGTCTGAATCTCTCTATTTAATCCACCCATAAAACGTGCAAGCATAGCTTCATTCTCCTCAACAATACCACATCTAATCAAGCCAGTTTGTAATTCCTGATAATATTCTTCTACAGAATTTTTTCCTTGTCTTAAGCACTGCAATTTTTGAAGTAATTCACGTTGATAATATGGTGGAACCCAACGAGTACGCATAGTAGTTTTCAAAGCAGCCCAAGTAGATGGAACAGGATATAATCTACAGTGTTCAGACCACCAAACACATGCAAAGCTAGTGAAAGCACAAACAGCAGCAGGAACACGTCTCTCCTCAGGATATTGTAAACATGTAAATCGTTGTTCAGTTTCTAACTCCCAAGTAAGATATATATCAGGAACATATCTACCCTCAAATGGTGGAATATTCAATTTCAGTTTAGGAGATGGTCATGATCTCGTACCTGAGGGGGAGCCCGAACATTGCCATTATTTGCATGTGGACGACCTGGTGGTTGTGGTGCTGGTGGTTGCATGTAGTTCTGATTTTGATCAACCTCATCCTCGTAATCTCCCGCATAATCATCCTCCTCCACATCAGCAGCAGGAGCCACAGAAGTATCAACAACAGCACCAGCAGTTTGGCCAGGCTGAAGAGGGACATGGCTCGCTCGGCGGAGGGCTGTTTCCCGACGTGGAGGTAGTCGTTGTTGTTGCAGAGGTGCGGCAGGTGCGGCCGGTGGTGGAAGACGTGCAAGCAGTTCATTAAATCTGTTATCGAGCTTTGTTTCGAACGTCTTCTCAAGGCCAGTGATCTTCTCCATGGCCTCTTCAAAATTGTTCAGCACATCTTGCACCTGTTCAGTCATCATTTGCTGAAATTTATCATGCAACTCCTTATTCGTCATGTTCTCCCAGTCAGTCTCATCAACTTGTGATCCTGCCATGGTTAGCAGCAATAGAAACACACAAGAATATGATCCTACAGACTACTAGAAAATGGTGGTGGTGGGGCGTCATAAATCCGTCAAGCAAATCTCAAATTCTTACCAGTTCTTACCAAGCACCAGGTGGTGATCGGCGACCGTTGTAGTCAAAACTCTCAAAGCTTGGATAGAGCGATTACCGGGGAGAGTCAAACGCACGACGTAGATGTAGGTGGAGCCGGGAAGGCTTATAATATGGTAGCAATAAGGGTCAGTAATAATCAATTCAGAGATGCAAAGTTGAATAAACGCTCAACGACGGTACTGTGCTGGTCCTAGGCTAGACCGTACTAGAGACGCGAGCCTAGAACACGAACAAAATCACGGCGCTGCACGTAAACAAGGGAAAAGCACACTCTGGAAAAAAATTCTCTCTGTTTTTATTTTATTTTTTTGCGCTCCTCTTTTTTTGTGTGAAAAACACTATAATGGCGAGTGTCTCAAAACTCTTCCCCAGTCAAAATGACAGGATGGGCACGAATTTTTTTTTTGCTATTTTTTCAAAAATCAGGGCAGCGACGACAAAAAAGTGCGACAAAAAATCACTATGATGGCACGTGGCTCAAAAGACTCAGAAACACCTAAAAATAGGATAGGCAAAAATATTTTCGGTCGCCGAAATTTTGGCCTAAAAACTGCCCGGGGGTCTCCAGACTCTTTTTTGCGAAACCTACTCAGGCAAGGAAACACGAATTGGAAAATAGATGGATCTCGAAAACAAATCTAATATGAGAAGAACTCGAGTTGGTGGTGGATATATGGTGGTAAGATATGGCAGCGGTGGTGGTATATGGTACGGATTGGTGGTGGTATATGGATACGGATTGGTTGAGGATAAGTGGTGGTGGTAGATGGCAGGAGCGATGACGATGGTGCGGCTGCAGAGTGACAAGTTGTGAACAGAATTCGAAACTCTAAGGGAAACTAGACGCTAAGACCAGCTACTTGACACGACGATGCAACCGCAAATTCAACAAAGCAAAATACTGAAACGACTATGCAAAGGCTCAGACTGGTTTGGATATGATGAACTAACCCTAATTTTTTTGTGGCTTTTTCGTGGACTGTAGGTATGAAGAACAGACTCGATCTAAACTATGAAAAACTGTAAAATCTCACCGAGCATCCTGGAAATCCGATACCACTTGATAGAGGCGAAGGTGTCCCGATGTTTCGATGAGATGTTGGCTATCGTTTTCTGTGGGAGTCGACCTTGACGATCCGACTACGAACGTGCGAGATGTCACGCCTTAGCAATCGCTAAACCAACTTCCGAGGGGTAATTGACCAAGCCGGAGCATAATCAACTTGACCACGAGGGTCTATTTCCTGCGAGCAAACGAAGAACAAGAAAGAAACTGAGATTGCAATCTGGATATTGCGAATAAAAGAGGAAAGCTTTATTAATGAAGGTGGGGTTCTATGACGCCTTTGTCTGGTCGTTGAACACAAACGAAGAATGCGAAGTTGCCGCTATGGCGAACTTTAATCTAAACAAAACCCAAAGTCTAAACGATGCCCTAAGGGCTGTATATATGGAGGAAGAGGGGGGAATTTCGTGGCCCTTGGAGGAGGGGTCTGAAACCAACGCGAACTCTTGTTTCCCCACACATACGAACTCTAAAAACAGCCTATACTTAAGTATTTTGAAATTACATGGGCCTAGCCCAATAATAAGGTGACGCAGCACCTAGAATAGCCTCTGGACAAAATTTATGAAGTGGCATCTTGTATATTTTGTCCAAGGCTTCTTGCGCTCCTTATGGTGGCTTCAAAGTCCTGAAATCATCACTTGTAACTCCGTTATTGTTCTCCTTGCGCATGCCATCATCTCCATGCTTGGTCTTGCTCCAGTGTTCATCCCTCTTATCCATGCCAGGCCCTTCATTTGTAAGCAAAACAAATGTATCCAATTTAGGTAGCATCATATTCTCATGAACATTAGAATCATTACCAAGAAACGGAAGTACCTGATAATTTAATTGGCGTGCGCGAGCTCTAGTAATTGGTCCAGTATATGCAGCAGTAGGGGTTGTGGGTGTAATAATGGTATTGATGTCCTCATCAATGGTGGGCACCAACTGTCGTGGATTTTTCACGGCAGATGTCCTAGTGAAAGGACTTAGGTGTGGACCATCGCAACTAGGTTAGCTTAAAAGGGTTGAGCAGGACAAAAGACACAAGGAGTTTACCCAGGTTCGGCCCCTCTCAAGGAGGTAAAAGCCTACTTCCTGCTTCTAGTTGTATTGCTTGAGTTTCAAGTTTAAGTACGCTTGACCTAGTTCTCGATTGGTTGTTTCTTGGGTTAACCCACCGCCGGGTCGCACCTTTATATGCACAGATTGGGACCTGGCGGCTTACAGAGTCCCGGCCGGCTTACTCAATGTGATCGGCTCGGTTTCTAACTACTCATGCCTTATGGATCAAGTCTTCCTTCGGCGGTTCACAGGCCCGGGTCCTGGGCCTCCATCTGGCATGCTTCCATGATCCGTCGTCTTCATGTTTCTTCTTGGGCTTCCCTGGACCTTTTTCATGATAAGCCGCCTATGGTATAACCCGGCCCCTCCTGGGCGGGTCATACCTCAGGGCTATATCCTCAACAAGAACCGCTAGTGCTATACTAGTGACCGAGAGGGAAGCAGAAGACAAAGAGATAGTAACCACAGAGCCTCAAGCCGCCAAGCCGGAATCTTCTCCAGCAAGGTCAGGTGCCGACAACCCAAGTTCAGTGTAGGAAAATGAGACAAACTAGCAAGCTTTCAAGAAGAAGAAGATGGTGCAGCGCCCAGTTTACTTTGCCACTTCCCTTCTCAAGGGGCTAGTTCAAGGTACTCTGCTATGTAGAAGATGCTTGATACGTCTCCAATGTATCTATAATTTTTTATTGTTCCACGTTGTTATATTATCATTCTTCGATGTTTTATAATCATTTTATAGTCATTTTATATCATTTTTTGGTACTAACCTATTGACATAGTGCCAAGTGCCAGTTGCTGTTTTTTGCTTGTTTTTTACATCACAAAAATCAATACCAAACGGAGTCCAAACGCAGCGAAACTTTTTGTGGATTTTTTTGGACCAGAAGACAACCAATGGGCCGAAGAAGCACCTGGGGGCTGCTCCGATGGGAGCACAACCCACCAAGGCGCGCCCGGAGGCCCAGGCGTGCCCTGGTGGGTCGTGCCCACCTCGGGTGCCCCCGGACCACCTCTTTACTCTATAAATACCCCAATGTTCCAGAAACCCTAGGGGAGTCGGCGAAAATCAATTCCAGCCACCGTAGAGTCCAGAACCACCAGCTCCAATCTAGACACCATCACGAAGGGGTTCACCACTTCCATTGGTGCCTCTCCGATGATGCGTGAGTAGTTCTTTGTAGACCTTCGGGTCCGTATTTAGTAGCTAGATGGCTTCCTCTATCTCGTTTGATTCTCAATACAATGGTCTCTTGGAGATCCATATGATGTAACTCTTTTTGCGGTGTGTTTGTTGGGATCGTATGAACTTTGAGTTTATGATCAGATCTGCATTTTTATCCATGAAAGTTATTTGAGTTTCTTTGATCTCTTGTATGCATGATTACTTATAGCCTCGTATTTCTTCTCCGATATTTGGTTTTTTTGACCAACTTGATCTATTTATCTTGCAATGGGAAGAGGTGCTTTGTAGTGGGTTCGATCTTACGGTGCTTGATCCCAGTGACAGAAGGGGAACCGACACGTATGTATCATTGCTACTAAGGATAAAACGATGGGGTCTATTTCTGCATAAATAGATCTTGTCTTCGTCATGTCATCGTTCTTATTGCATTACTCCGTTTCTCCATGAACTTAATACACTAGATGCATGCTGGATAGCGGTCGATGTGTGGAGTAATAGTAGTAGATGCAGGCAGGAGTCGGTCTACTAATCTTGGACGTTACGCTATGTAATGACCATTGCCTGGATATCATCATGATTATTTGAAGTTCTATCAATTGCCCAACAGTTATTTGTTTACCCACCGCTTGCTATTTTTCTCGAGAGAAGCCACTAGTGAAACCTACGGCCCCCGGGTCTCTTTCTCATATTATTTGCCTTTGTGATCTATTTTCCTTTGCTTTTATTTTCAGATCTATTAAATCAAAAATACAAAAATACCATGCTGCAATTTATTCTTATTTATTTCATTTGGTGTTCAATCTATCAATCTACTACAATTTATCCATGTCTGTTTGCCAATTTCTGGCGCCGTTACCCGAAAGGGATTGACAACCCGTTTAACACGTCAGGTTGCGAGTATTTGTTATTTGTGTGTGGGTGCCGTTTACATATTGTTGCTTGGTTCTCCTACTGGTTTGATAACCTTGGTTTCATCACTGGGGGAAATACCTACCGTCACTATGCTGCATCATCCCTTCCTCTTTGGGGAAATACCGACGTAGCTTCAAGCCGCATCAAAAGGAATTTCTGGCGTCGTTGCCGGGGTGGATCTTCAACATATACCAGGTTCCTAATCACAAATCTCATCTCCTTGCAATTTACATTATTTGCCATTTGCCTCTCGTTTTCCTCTCCCCCACTTCGCAAAAATTTGGCGCTTTATTCGCCCTCTTTTTCGTTCGCCGTTTTCTCGTCAGATCTATCCTTTGCTTGCAATCATGAGTGATTTTGGTATGGCGGCAACAGATGATGGCCTAACTCCTAAGATTGGACGTACGGGCAATATGGATGCTAAAACTTTTATCTTGGGGCAAGGGAATGTTATGGGAAAAGAACGTATCCAAGAATTTCTCAATTGTGTGCGAAATTTAAGTCTTGATGATGCTCCTATACTTAGGACTACTAGATCTTATGCGGATGCTATTTCAGCACTAGTTCTGAAACATGAAAGTAAATTTATTCGTACTCATCCTACTTTGCAAATATTGTTTTTTGAACTTCCCGTCATAAAGAACCCTAAAGCTAAAAAGTTGGCCACTCTCGTTCTTATGAATGAATTTGATTACATAATACGAGAAGCTAGGGAAATCTTTGATTTTTGTGGTATGAATCGTGAAAAGCCCGTGATAGATGAAATTCTTTACAATAGTGATTATGCGTTAAGACATTTGCTTGGGGATAATAAAATCTTTGATGATAATCTTAAAAAGGAAATCCACATTCTAGATGTAATCCAACAAGTTTTCAATAATGTTACTCAACATTACTCTTGGATTGTTGCCGGAAATCAAAGGGGTTATGATAATGAGCAACTTAATAATGCTAAAGTCTCTATGGATAATATGTTTTATGTTGTGTTTACAAAACCCGATGATGAAACCACTTCTAAAAAAATTAAGAAGAAGGATGACAAAACTTAGATCCTTGCTTTATGCCTAGCTAAGGTCGTAAAACTATAGCGCTTGTTGGGAGGCAACCCAATGAATAAAATTTATTTTTGCCTTTTTCTTTATGTGCTTGAGTGTTAGCACAATTATGCTACTTTTATGATCATATTTTTGTGTTTTAATTAGTGTTTGTGCCAAGTAAAGCCTTTAGCATCTTCTTGGGTGATAGTTGTTTGATCTTGCTGAAAAACAGAAACTTCTGCGCTCACGAAAACAACTCTAGTTTTTAACCAGAGAGTGATAAAATACCAATTATTTTTGCAGAGGATTAATATACAAATTTCTCAGGTTTTCCTAATTTCTCAAGATTTTTGGAGCTTCAGAAGCATTCGAAATATCCACATTACTACAGACTATTCTATTTTTGGCAGATTCTGTTTTCTTTGCGTTGTGTGCTTGTTTTGATGATTCTATGGTTTTCTTTGATGAGTTTTTGCCATAGAAAAATTGGAATACAGTAGATATAATGCAAGAATAAAATATGAATTGGTTTGCTACAGTACTTATAGTAGTGATTTCATTTCTTATACTAATGGATCTCATGAAGGTTTTGTTGAGTTTTGTGTGATTGAAGTTTTCAAGTTTTGGGTTATCTTACGTTGGATGAAGGAATGAGGAGTAAGAAGAGCCTAAGCTTGGGGACATCCCAAGCTATTATCCAAAGAGAGCAAGCAACTAAGCTTGGGGATGCCCTGAGTGGCATCCCCTCTTTCTTCTAACGACCATCAGTATTTTACTCGAAGCTATATTTTTATTCGTCACATACTATGTGTTTTGCTTGGAGCATCTTGTATGATACGAGTATTTGCTTGTTTTATTTTGTGTTTTAAGTCTTGATTCCTCGCTGGACACACCTATTTGAGAGAGCCAAAATTATGTCACGACTTGCTAGAATTACTCTCTATGCTTCACTTAAATTTTTATGAGTTATGGATTTGCTCTAGTGCTTCACTTATATCTTTTTGAGCATCGTGTGCTTTAGTATTTTTGAAGAAATGCTCTCTTGCTTCACTTATATTTATTCGAGAGTTAGTAAAAGTTTCAAGAAATTCTCTCTTGCTTCACTTAAATTAATTTGAGAGAAAGAAATTTTATGCTCATGATCTTCACTTATATTTGTTTGAGCTTGTCAAAAGCAACACATGAAAATTAGTTCCAAAGTGATAGATATCCAAGAAGGATATAATAAAAACTTTCATGAAGATCATTGGACAAAATAAACTTGATTCTTAGTAATAGTTTTGAGATATGATTATGTGATATGTGAGTCATCTTGATGAGTAATTATGCTTTAGTAAGAATATTGGTGTTAAGGTTTGTGATTCCCTATGCAAGCATGAAAGTCAATAGTTATGCAATGAAATTATATCCTACTTGTGGTGCATTATTCGGTGTTAATTATGCTTAATGCTCGCTTATGAGATTATTCGTCTCTTGGTTGGTCGCTTCTCAATCTTTTGCTAGCCTTCATTTTGCACTAAGTATGATCACTACTTGTGCATCCAAAATCCTTTAAACTAGTTTTGCCACATGAGTCAACTATACCTACCTATATGCGGTATTCTTTTGCCGTTCTAAGAAAATTTGTATGTGCCATCTCTAATATGCAAAATAAATTTCTCTTTTGTGTGCTCGTACCGCTCGCGAGGCGGTGAGGGGTGGCTAATATTTTCCATGCTAGATGTGTTATTCTCACGATGAGTGTTTATTCACTTGTCATTGCACGAGAGTAAGGCAAAGGTATTAGGGATGCACAGCCCTGAAATGAAAAATGAATTTACTTTATGTTGTCAAATAATAAATTCCTTGGAAAGTGTTGGTATGGAAGGCACCCACGGATACGGTTAGCCATGGAAAGTGAAAGTATGGTGAAAAAGGAATAAACTTTAATTTTTGTTTGGGAACCGCCTATGATATATCTAGCATGGAAAGTGTTGGGAACTCTAAGTAGTTTTCGTTGGTGGGAAAAGTATGCCTCTAAAAAAAATTATCTCTCAACTTTCGCTTTGAGCTCTGGCACTTCTACAAATCCCTACTTCCCTCCGCGAAGGGCCTTTCTTTTACTTTATGCAATTTTTATTTTTTAATTTGAGTCTCCATCTTCTCTTATAAAGCACCAACTAGGGGGCACTATGATCATACTTGAGCATTGGGTGTAGTTAATATGCGAGTGTGTTTCGTGAATGGATCAATGATTGAGCATGATGGGCTAGGGATAGCTTATTTTAGCAATGATATTTTGAAAGACATGGTTGCTTGTTGATATGCTTGAGTATTTAAGTTATCATGTCAAAACTAGACTATTGCTCTGAACAATATAAAAGTCCAAATGTCCATGCTATAAAGAAAAAGAATATGAGATGACATGTTAGGCAGCATTCCACATCAAAAATTCTGTTTTTATCATTTACCTACTCGAGGACGAGCAAGAATTAAGCTTGGGGATGCTGATACGTTTTCAACGTGTCTATAATTTTTTATTGTTCCATGCTTCTATATTATCATTCTTGGAAGTTTTATAATCATTTTAGAGTCATTTTATATCATTTTTTGGTACTAACCTATTGACATAGTGCCAAGTGCCAATTGTTGTTTTTGCATGTTTTTTACATCGCAGGAAATCAATACCAAACGGAGTCCAAACGCAGCGAAACTTTTTGTGGATTTTTTTTGGACCAGAAGACAACCAATGGGCCGAAGAAGCACCTGGGGGCTACTCCGAGGGGAGCACAACCCACAAGGGCGCGCCTGGGAGTTGTGCTCCCCTCGGAGTAGCCCCCAGGTGCTTCTTCGGCCCATTGGTTGTCTTCTGGTCCAAAAAACCCAGGCGCGCCCTGGTGGGTTGTGCCCACCTCGGGTGCCCCCCGGACCACCTCTTTACTCTATATATACCCCAATATTCCAGAAACCCTAGGGGAGTCGACGAAAATCAATTCCAGCCGCCGCAGAGTCCAAAACCACCAGATCCAATCTATACACCATGACGAAGGGGTTCACCACTTCCATTGGTGCCTCTCCGATGATGCATGAGTAGTTTTTTGTAGACCTTCCGGTCCGTAGTTAGTAGCTAGATGGCTTCCTCTCTCTCGTTTGATTTTCAATACAATGGTCTCTTGGAGATCCATATGATGTAACTCTTTTTGCGGTGTGTTTGTTGGGATCGGATGAACTTTGAGTTTATGATCAGATCTATCTTTTTATCCATGAAAGTTATTTGAGTTTCTTTGATCTCTTATATGCATGATTGCTTATAGCCTCGTATTTCTTCTCCGATATTTGGGGTTTGTTTGCCCAACTTGATCTTTTTATCTTGCAATGGGAAGAGGTGCTTTGTAGTGGGTTCGATCTTATGGTGCTTGATCCCAGTGACAGAAGGGGAACCGACACGTATGTATCCTTTCTACTAAGGATAAAACGATGGGGTCTATTTCTGCATAAATAGAGCTTGTCTACAGCATGTCATCGTTCTTATTGCATTACTCCTTTTCTCCATGAACTTAATACACTAGATGCATGCTGGATAGCGGTCGATGTGTGGAGTAATAATAGTAGATGAAGGCAGGAGTCGGTCTACTAATCTTGGACGTGATGCCTATGTAATGATCATTGCCTGGATATTGTCATGATTATTTGAAGTTCTATCAATTTCCCAACAGTTATTTGTTTACCCACCGTTTGCTATTTTTCTCGAGAGAAGCCACTAGTGAATCCGACGGCCCTCGGGTCTCTTTCTCATATTATTTGCCTTTGCGATCTATTTTCCTTTGCTTTTATTTTCAGATCTATTAACCAAAAATACAAAAATACCTTGATGCAATTTATTCTTATTTATTTCATTTGGCGTTCGATCTATCAATCTACTACCATTTATTCGCGTCCGTTTGCCAATTTCTGGCGCCGTTACCTGAAAGGGATTGACAACCCTTTTAACACGTCGGGTTGCGAGTATTCGTTATTTGTGTGCAGGTGTCGTTTACGTATTGTTGCTTGGTTTTCCTACTGGTTTGATAACCTTGGTTTCAACGCTGAGGGAAATACCTACCGTCGTTGTGCTGCATCATCCCTTCCTCTTTGGGGAAATACCGACGTAGCTTCAAGCCGTGTCATTGCTCTTTGGCCTCCTCATGGCCTCAAGAAAGCTACGCCATTATTTCGAAGCACATCAGATCACCATCGTCATTCGCTCTCCATTGCAACGCATCTTGAGAAATCCATAAGCCACCGGTGGTATAGTGGAGTGGGCGTTGGATCTGTCAAGCTTTCATTTGAAGTTGAAAGTACATCAACAATCCAAATCAAAGCCTTGGCAGAGCTCATTGCAGAATGGACACCAACTCCAGATGAAGAAATACCGGAGATCTCGCTCCCCGGCAAGGAAGCGCCCCAAGATTGGATCATGTATTTTAATGGTGCTTTTTCGCTCTAGGGTGCTAGTGCTGGAGTGCTACTTGTCGCACTCATCGGAGAGCATCTCAAGTATGTGGTTCAAATGAAGTTTCCCCGGGAGAAGGACACCAACAACACTGCTGAGTACGAAGGACTGCTTGCTGGACTCCGCATCACAATCGACCTTGGTATCAGAAAGTTGATTATCAAAAGCGACTCACAATTAGTGGGGAAGCAGGTGAACAAGGATTACCAGAGCCCTTTCATGGAGGTATACGTGGATGGAGTGAGGAAGTTGGAAGAGCACTTTGACGATCTACAAGTAGAGCATGTTCCTCGGGCCGAGAACAACATTGCCGATGACATGTCGCCGCCAGGAAATTACCTGTGGAACTAGGTACCTTGTACTTCTTCTGAATCAACCCTCGGTTACACCATCGACGAGGCTAAACAAGAGAAGAAAGTTGAATTCTGGCGAGTACTTTATGGCAGGGCTTCCCACAGTAGCCGAAAAGGAGGTTGCCAGAAATAACTCGACACTTGCCGGTAAGCAGCAGGCTCCGGCAGGGCCTGGGGTCCCTGTCGTCGAGAGAAACGCTCCCGCAGCGGAGGAGATGCCTTTAGTCCTTGTCGTCGAGCCACAGGCTCTGGCATGGGCACAACAGATAGTCTATTACCATCAGACAGGTCAACTTCCCAGTGAACAAGAAGAAGCCGAGAAACTAGCCCGCCAGTCAAGTATGTATCAGTTTCTTGATAACATTCTATACAGAAAGAGGCCAGATGGGGTGAAATTGAAGTGCATCTGTCGGGAAGATGGACAAAAGCTGGTGGCAGAGGTACATGAAGGGGTGTGTGGCTCCCATATTGGGTCCTGCATGCTTGTAGCCAAGGTTTTCCGTCAAGGTTTTTATTGGCCAACAACCCTTCAAGATGCAGTGGTTGTGGTGGCAAGATGCGAAGCATGCCAGTTTCACGCCAAGAACATTTGTCAGCTAGCTCAAGCTCTTTAGAAAATTCCTCTCTCCTGGCCCTTCTCGGTCTAGGGGCTTGACATCCTTGGCCCCTTCCCCCATGCCATCGGGGGCTTTGAGTTCTTGTACGCAGCAATCGACAAGTTCACAAAGTGGCCTAAGGTGGAGCTAGTGAGAAAGGTAACAATACAGTCAGCCGCCAAGTTCTACAAAGGATTAGTTTGCCGTTTTGGTGTGCCCAGTCGGGTGATCATCCACAATGACACACAGTTCATGAGTCGCGCCTTCATGCAATGTTGTCAAGACCTTGGTAGCAAAATCTATTTTGCATCAGTTGCTCACCAAAGAAGCAACGACCAAGTGGAGAGGGCAAATGCAGAAGTGATGTGAGGACTCAAAACAAGAACATTTGACAGGCTGCACAAGTGTGGAAGGCGCTAGATTGACGAGCTGCTGACAGTTCTTTGTGTTGGAAATATGCCCAAGAGGCAATAATAAATTGGTTATTATCATATTCCTTGTTCATGATAAATGTTTATTATTCATGCTAGAATTGTATTGACTGGAAACTCAAATACATGTTTGAATACATAGACAACATAGTGTCCCTCGTGAACCTCTACTAGACTAGTTCGCTGATCAAAGATGGTTAAGGTTCCCTAACCATAGACATGTGTTGTCATTTTATAATGATATCGCATCATTAGGAGAATGATGTGATGGACAAGACCCAACTGTAAGCTTAGCATCAGATCATTTAGTTTATTTGCAATAGCTTTCTTCATGTCAAGTATATGTTCCTTAAACCATGAGATTGTGTAACTCCCTGACACCGGAGGAATACTTTGTGTGTATCCAAACGTCATTTCGTAATTGGGTGGTCATAAAGGAGCTCTACAAGTATTTCCGAAGGTATCTGTTCGGTTGGCATGGATCAAGACTGGGATTTGTCAGTCCCTGTGACGGAGGGATATCTGTGGGCCCTCTCGGTAATACAACATCTTAAAGAGCTTGCAAGCAATGTGACTAATGAGTTAGTCATGGGATCTTGTATTACTGAATGAGTAAAGAGACTTGCCGGTAATGAGATTGAACTAGGTATATGGAGATACCAACGATCAAATCTCGGGCAAGTAACATATCAGCGGACAAAGGGAATTGCATACGGGATTAAATGAATCCTTGACATCGTGGTTCAACCGATAAAAGATCTTTGTGGAATATGTAGGAATCAATATGGGCATCCAGGTCCCGCTATTCGTTATTGACCGGAGAGGTGTCTCGGTCATGACTACATGATTCCCGAACCCGCATGGTCGCACGGTTAACGTTCGTTGACGCTAGAGTAGTCTCGGGATATTTGGTGATTGGTAACCGAATGTTGTTTAGAGTTCCGGATGATATCCCGGACATCACGAGGAATCCCGGAATGGTCAAGAGGTAAAAAATTATATATGGGAAGTCATATTTTGGGTTCCGAAAAAAGATGCAGTTTTTTCGGTATTGTACCGTAAAGCTTCTAGAAGGTTCTGAAAGATTTCGGAGGGGTCTGAAAGTCCACAAGTGGGTCCATCACGACCCAAGGGCTTGCATGGGCTAAGGGGAGACGCCCTGGCCTTATTTGGCTAGGCACACCAAGTCCTCAAAAGCCCATGTGGCTAGGGAAGGGGAAAAAGTGGAGTCCTGGTAAGAATAGGATTGGACTTGGAGTCCAAGTACTCTCCCCCATGGCTGCGCCCTAGGGCTTGGAGGGGTTGTTCCCCATGCCCCTCCACCTATATATAGAGGGGAGGGGTCACCCCAAGAGTACACACCAAGCCCTTGGCGTCCCTCTCTCTCACATTACTCCTAGTTCCTCTGTCCTTGTTCTAGTAGCGTTTGGCGAAGCCCTACTGAACTAGCTCCACCACCACCATCACCACCATGTTGTCGTGTTGATTGTGATCCCATCTAACTCTCCGCCTTCTCTTGCTGGATCAAGGAGGAGGAGATGTTATCGAGCCACACGTGTGCTAAACTCCGAGGTGGCATCCGTTCGACACTAGATCGATTGGATCGTGATCGGATCGCGAAGAGTACAACTACATCAACCGCGTTATATAAGCTTCCGCTTTCAGTCTACGAGGGTATGTAGACACACTCTCCCCTCTCATTTCTATGCTTCTCCTAGATAGATCTTGGGTGTTCGTAGGAATTTTTTGATTTTCATGCTTCATTCTCCATCGGTGGCATCATGAGCTAGGTCTATGCGTAGATGTATATGCACGAGTAGGACACAAAGATTTGTGGGTGTTGATTCTCAAATTGCTTACCTCTCTTGTCTTATTTGTATTCGGCGGTATTGCGGGATGAAGCGGCTCGGACCAACCTTACATGTCCTCGCACATGAGACCGGTTCCACCGACTAACATGCTACTTGTTTTGCATAAGGTGGCTAGCGGGTGTCTGTCTCTCCTACTTTAGTTGAATATAATTTGACAAAGGTGGTCCTCATAGAAGGTTAAAAGGCAACTTGATTATCACTGTTATGGCTTTGCGTAGGTAAGAACGGTTTTTGCTAGTTGCCCATAGCAGCCACGTAAAATTTGCAACAACAAAGTAGAGGACGTCTAACTTGTTTTTGCAGGGCATGTTGTGATGTGGTATGGTATGGCCAAAACGTGATGTGATATATGTTGATGTATGAGATGATCATGTTTTGTAATAGGTTCACGACTTGCATGTCGATGAGTAAAGCAACCGATAGGAGCCATAGGGTTGTCTTATTTTATTAATCGCCATGTAATTGCTTTACTTTATCTCTATGTGTTAGCAATGATTGTAGAAGCAATAGTTGGCGGAGACGACCACGTGATGACACGATGATGGAGATCATGGTGTCATGCCAGTGATGATGGATATCATGCCGGTGCTTTGGAGATGGAGATCAAAGTTACGAGATGATAATGGCCATATCATGTCACATGTTGATTGCATGTGATGTTTATCCTTTTTATGCGTCTTATTTTGCTTAGAACGACAGTAGCATTACAAGAAGATCCCTTCACTTAATTTTGAGAAATTGTGTTCTCCCTGAGTATGCATCATTGCAAAAGTTCATCATTTCGAAGCACCTCATGATGACCGGGTGTGATAGACTCTACGTTCACATACAACGAGTGTAAGCCAGTTTTACACATGCAGAATACTTGGGTTAAACTTGACGAGCCTAGCATGTACAGACATGACCTTGGAACACAGGAGACCAAAAGGTCGAACATTAGTCATATAGTAGATATGATCAACATGAAGATGTTCACCATTGAGGACTGCCCCATCTCACGTGATGATCGAACATCGGTTAGTTGATTGGATCATGTGTCACTTAGACAACTTGAGGGATGTTGATTTAAGTGGGAGTTCATTAGTAATTTGATTAAACTAACTAAATTATCATGAACTTAGTCTTAATTGTCTTTGCAAAATTTGTGTTGTAGATCAATGGCCAGCGCTATAGTTCCCCTGAATTTTAATGTGTTCCTAGAGAAAGTTAAGTTGAAAGATGATGGAAGCCATTATGTGGACTGGGTCCTTAACTTGAGGATTATCCTCATTGTTGCACAGAAGGCTTATGTCCTTGATGCACTGCTAGGTGACGCACCCCCTCCAGGTCTGTGGATGTTGTGAACATCTGGCAGGCACGTTCTGATGACTACTCGATAGTTCAGTGCGCCATGCTTTACGGCTTAGAACCGGGGCTCCGAAGACGTTTTGAGCACCACAGAGCATATGAGATGTTCCAGGAGCTGAAATTGGTATTTCAAGCTCATGCCCGGGTCGAGAGGTATGACATCTCCGACAAATTCTTTAGTTGTAAAATGGAGGAGAACAGTTATGTTAGTGAGCATATACTTAGAATGTCTGGGTTGCACAACCACTTGACTCAGTTGGGAGTTAATCTTCCAGATGACTCGGTTATTGATAGAATTCTCCAATCACTGCCACCAAGCTATAAGGGCTTTGTGATGAACTATAATATGCAAGGGATGGAGAAAACACTTCCCGAGCCCTTCGCGATGCTTAAGGCCACGAAGGTAGAAATCAAGAAGGAGCATCAAGTGTTGATGGTTAAAAAGACCACTTGTTTCAAGAAAGGCAAGGGAAAGAAAGGGAACTTCAAGAAGAACAGTAAAGCAGTTGCCGCTCCCGTGAAGAAACCAAGGTTGGACCCAAACCTAAGACTGAGTGCTTCTACTGCAAGGGGAATGGTCATTGGAAGCAGAACTGCCCCAAGTACTTGGCACATAAGAAGGCTGGCAACGTCAACAAAGGTATATTTGATATACATGTTATTGATGTGTACCTTACTAGTGCTCGTAGTAGCACCTAGGGTATTTGATATTGGTTCGGTTGCTCATATTTGTAACTCGAAACAGGGGCTGCAGAATAAATGAAGACTGGCTAAGGAGAAGGTGACGATGCGCATCGGAAATGGTTCCAAGGTTGATGTGATCGCCGTCGGCACGCTACCTCTACATCTAACTTCGGGGTTAGTTTTACACCTAAATAATTGTAATTTGGTGCCTACGTTGAGCATGAACATTATATCTGGATCTTGTTTATTGCGAGACGGTTATTCATTTAAGTCAGAGAATAATGGTTGTTCTATTTATATGAGTAATATCTTTTATGGTCATGCACCCCTTGTGAATGGTTTATTCTTGTTGAATCTTGATCGTAGTGATACACATATTCATCATATCGATGCCAAAAGATGCAAAGTTAATAATGATGGTACCACATATTTGTGGCGTTGCCGCTTAGGTCATATTGGTGTAAAGTACATGAAGAAACTCCATGTTGATGGACTTTTGGAATCTCTTGATTATGAATCATTTGAGACATGTGAACCATGCCTCATGGTCTAGATGACTAAAACTCCATTCTCCGGAACAATGGAGCGAGCCAGTGACTTATTGGAAATAATACATACTGATGTATGCGGTCCGATGTGTGTTGAAGCACGCGGTGGATATCATTATTTTCTTACCTTCACAGATGATTTCAGTAGATATGGGTATATTTACTTAATGAAACGCAAGTCTGAAACATTTGAAAAGTTCAAGGAATTTCATACTGAAATGGAAAATCATCATAACAAGAAAATAAAGTTCCTACGATCTGATCGTGGAGGTGAATATTTGAGTTACGAGTTTGGTATGCATTTAACACAATGTGGAATTGTTTCACAGCTCATGCCACCTGGAACACCACATCGTAATGGTGTGTCCGAACGTCGTAATCGTACTCTATTGGATATGGTGTGTTCTGTGATGTCTCTTACCGATTTGCCGCTTTCATTTTGGGGTTATGCATTAGAGACAGTCGCATTCACTTTAAATAGGACACCGTCTAAATCAGTTTGAGATGACACCGTATGAGTTGTGGTTTGGCAAGAAACCTAAGCTGTCATTTCTTAAAGTTTGGGGATGTGATGCTTATGTCAAGAGGCTTCAGCCTGATAAGCTCGAACCAAAGCGAAGAAGTGCGTCGTCATAGGATACCCTAAACAGACCATTGGGTATATATTTGTTGCCAAGAACGAGTCCTTTCTAGAGAAGGAGTTTCTCTCGAAATAAGTGAGTGGGAGGAAAGTAGAACTTCATGAGGTAATCGTACCTTCTCTCGAATTGGAAATTAGCACATCACAGAAAGCAATTCCCGTGATGCCTACACCAATTGAAGAGGAAGCTAATGATGATGATCATGAAACTTCGGATCAAGTTACTACTGAACTTCATAGGTCGACCAGGGTATGTTCCGCACCCAAGTGGTACGGTAATCCAGTCCTGGAAGTCATGTTCTTAGACAACGGCAAACCTACGAACTATGAAGAAGCTATGCTGAGCCCGGATTCCAACAAATGGCATGAGGCCATGAAATTTGAGATAGGATCCATGCATGAGAACAAAGTATGGACTTTGGTGGACTTGCCCGATGGCAAGCCATTGAGAATAAATGGATCTTTAAGAAGAAGACATACGCTGATGGTAATGTCACCGTCTATAAAGCTCAACTTGTCACAAAAGGTTTCCAACAAGTTCAAGGGGTTCACTATGATGAGACTTTCTCACCCATAGCGATGCTTAAGTCTATTAGAATTATGTTAGCTATTACCACATTTTATGATTATGAGATCTGGCAAATGGACGTCAAAACGGCATTCCTTAACGGGTTTCTTAAGGAAGAGTTGTATATGATGCAACCAGAAGGTTTTGTCGATCCTAAGGATGCTAACAAAGTATGCAAGCTCCAGTGCAAGCATCTCGGAGTTGGAATATTTGCTTTGATGAAGTGATCAAAGCTTTTGGTTTTATACAAACTTACGGAGAAGCTTGTATTTACAAGAAAGTGAGTGGGAGCTCTGTAGCATTTCTGATATTATATGTGAATGACATATCGTTGATTGGAAATGATATAGAATTTCTGGAAAGCATAAAAAGATATTTGAATAAGAGTTTTTCAATGAAAGACCTAGGTGAAGCTGCTTATATATTGGGCATCAAAATCAATATAGATCAAGATGCCTAATAGGACTTTCACAAAGTGCATACCTTGACGAAGTTTTGAAGAAGTTCAAAATGGACCGGTCAATGAAAGAGTTCTTACCTGTATTGCAAGGTGTGAAGTTGAGTAAGACTCAAAGCCCGACCACGAAAAGAGAAAGGATGAAAGTCATTCCCTATGCATCAGCCATAGGCTCTATAGTGTATGCCATGTTGTGTACCACACATGATGTGTGCCTTGCCATAAGTCTGGCAGGGAGGTACCAAAGTGATCCAGGAGTAGATCAGTGGACAGCGGTCAAGAATATCCTGAAGTACCTGAAAAGGACTAAGGACATGTTTCTCGTTTATGGAGGTGGCGAAGAGCTCGTCGTAAAGGGTTACGTTGATGCTAGTTTCGAGACAGATCCAGATGACTCTAAGTCTCAAAACGGATACATACTTATATTAAATGGTGGAGCGATCAGTTGGTGCAGTTCCAAGCAAAGCGTCCTGGCGGGATCTACATGTGAAGCGGAGTATATAGCTGCTTTGGAAGCAGCACAAGAAGGAGTCTGGATGAAGGAGTTCATATTTGATCTGGGTGTAATACGTAGTGCATCAGATCCCCATTACCAAAGGAGCCCAGGTTTCACAAGATAACCAAGCACATCAAGCGCCGCTTCAACTCCATTCGTAATTATGTTAAGGATGGAGACATAGAACTTTGCAAAGTACATACGGATCTGAATGTGGCAGCCCGTTGAATAAACCTCTTCCGCGGGAAAAACATGATCAACACCAAGACTCCATGGGTGTTAGATTCATAACTATGTAAACTAGATTGTTGACTCTAGTGCAAGTGGGAGACTGTTGGAAATATGCCCTAGAGGCAATAATAAATTGGTTATTATCATATTTCCGTGTTCGTAACAAATGTTTATTAATCATGCTAGAATTGTATTGACCGGAAACTTAAATACATGTGTGAATACATAGACAACACAGTGTCCCTAGTGAGCCTCTACTAGACTAGCTCGTTGATCAAAGATGGTTAAGGTTTCCTAACCATAGACACAAGTCATCATTTGATAACAGGATCACATCATTAGGAGAATGATGTGATGGACAAGACCCAACCGTAGGCTTAGCATCAGATCGTTTAGTTTATTTGCTATATCTTTATTCATGTCAAGTATTTGTTTCTTAAACCATGAGATCATGTAACTCCGTGACACCGGAGGAATACTTAGTGTGTATCCAAACGCCACTTTTTAACTGGGTGATCATAAAGGTGCTCTACAGGTATCTCCGAAGGTATCTGTTGGGTTGGCATGGATCAAGACTCGGATTTGTCACTCCATATGACGGAGAGATATATCTGGGCCCTCTCGGTAACACAACATCTTAAAGAGCTTGCAAGCAATGTGACTAATGAGTTGGTCACAGGATCTTGTATTACGTAACCAGTAAAGAGACTTGCTGGCAATGATATTGAACTAGGTATGGAGATACCGACGATCGAATCTCGGGCAAGTAACATATCGCTGGACAAAGGGAATTGCATACGGGATTAAGCGAATCCTTGACATCGTGGTTCAACTGATAAAAGATCTTTGTGGAATATGTAGGAATCAATATGGGAATCCAGGTCCCGCTATTGGTTATTGACCGAAGAGGTGTCTCGGTCCTGACTACATGATTCCCGAACCCGCAGGGTCGCCCGCTTAATGTTTGTTGACGCTAGAGTAGTATCGGGATATTTGATGATTGGTAACCAAATGTTGTTCGGAGTCCTGGATGAGATCCTGGACATCACTAGGAGTCTCAGAATTGTCGAGAGGTAAATATTTATATATGGGGAGTAATATTTTGGGTTCCGGAAAAAGATGCTGTTTTTTGATATTGTACCGTGAAGCTTCCAGAAGGTTCTGAAGGATTCCGGAGGGGTCCCGAAGTCCACAAGTGGTTCCACCATGACCCAAGGGGCTTGCAAGGGCTGAGGGGAGATGCCCTGGCCTTATTTGGCTAGGCGCACCAAGTCCTTAAAAGCACATGTGGCTAGGGAAGGGAAAAAGGGGAGTCCTAGTAGGAATAGGATTGGACTTGGAGTCCAAGTCCTCTCCCCTTGGCTGCGCCCTAGGGCTTGGAGGTGTTGTCCCCCACACCCCTCCACCTATATATAGAGGGGAGGGGCGCCCCAAGAGGACACACCAAGTCCTTGGCGCCCCTCTCTCTCCCGGTACTCCGTAGTTCCTCCGTCCTCGTTCTAGTAGCGCTTGGCGAAGCCCTGCTGAACTAGCTCCACCACCACTATCACCAGCATGCCGTCGTGTTGGTTGTGATCCCATCTAATTCTCCGCCTTTTCTTGCTGGATCAAGGAGGAGGAGACGTTATCCAGCCGCATGTGTGCTAAACTCGGAGGTGTCATCCGTTCGGCACTAGATCGGTTGGATCATGATTGGATCGTGAAGAGTACAACTACATCAACCGCGTTATATACGCTTCCTCTTTCGGTCTACGAGGGTATGTAGACACACTCTCCCCTCTCTTTCCTATGCTTCTCCTAGATATATCTTGGGTGTTCATAGGAATTTTTTTGATTTTCATGCTTCGTTCTCCATCACTTTGGTCACTCAGGACGACACCAAATCGAGCCATCGGCGAGACATCCTTCTCCCTGGTTTATGGTGCAAAAGCGGTGCTCCCCATGGAGCTCATGTATGGGTCACATCGAGTGCAAGCTTTTAACCAAGCTGAGCAAGAGAAAATGAGGCAAGATGATGTCATGATCCTCGAGGAAGATCATCTTCGGTCTGTTGTACGTGTTGCACGCTAGCAGCAAGCTTTGCGCTGCTACTATAGCCGCAAAGTGCAAACTCGGAGCCTTGAGGAAGGTGACCTTGTTCTTCATCAGATCCAATCCGCGAAGGGATCAAGCAAGTTGACACCAAATTGGGAAGGCCCTTACTGGGTAGCACAAGTCACCAGACCTGGCGCAGTCCATCTGGAGACCGGAGATGGCACTCCGGTGCGTAACTCATGGAATATTGAGCATCTTCGCAATTTCTACCTATAAGGCGTGGTTACCGGGCATCCCCGTAACCCCTTTTGTACAAGTTTGTTGGCAAGACATGTAATCCTTCGTACAAAGCTAGGCGTACACCCTATGTGTAGTAAAATAAAGATAAGTAGTGTTTCACAACTCTTTGTCAAATACATATATGTTTGTACATGATGTATGTAGGGTTGTGTTACATTTTGCCTTGTATGAGATGCTTAACGAACCGTCAAGGTTTCCAGCCTTCTCTTTTCTCTTCTTTCTTTTTCTCAAAGGACAGAAGGGTTCCTCGCGTGCAAGTTTTTTGGGCGGAGTGACGGTCTGGATACCACAAGTGATGTTCAAGTTATCATTTTACGACAAGAAGTACATCAAAGAAAAATCTAACTTGAAAAAATATGAAACAAATTATTTGTTGTAGTTGAAATTTTTCCTTGAATTATTTTGGCCTTTGTATGAGAAACCTGCACGCTAAGGAACCTTGTCGTGATCAGTTGCGATCTTACTTTGTTTTGAGTCTGCTCAACAACTTAAGTAGCTGCGCTGTGACCATCAAGTGTAACCTTGCTGGCAGCGACACTTCTGGCAGGCTGCTAAGGACCCGTTCCTCAAGCGCTCCGGCAAGAGTGTGCGCACCAGCAAGTTTCCGGCAAGTATAGGGTACAAAAATCATGCAAAACAGAATAAGACAAGGAAGATAGCACATGTCCATTCATCAGACGGCAATTTATATTACATCAAAAGCCAATTGCAGTTCTAATTAAAGATAACCTTGTCTTTTACATGGACTACATTGGTGGCAAGATAGTACAAGGAGCTAGTTCTTGCGCTGGCCCTCGGTCCTAGAGATTCCACTGACCTTGTCACCAAACGGCACAACAAGCTCTTTGGCAGCTTTGGTGTCCGCTCCTTTCGGCAAGCTCTTGAAAGCCTTGGAGATGTCGGTACCAGGGTTCCGATACACCACTTTGACGAGCACCTTGAAGAGGACGTCCCGCCAAAGCCTGCGAGATTCGCTAGCAAGATATATAGCTCGAGTTTTGTGGTGCTTCTCCAATGCCTTGATAAGACTTTGAAGAATAGAGTGAGTCTGGCACTAGCGGCGTCCCTTTCATTGGTGGAGAAGAGGTATTCCGGCAAGCCCATGGTAGATAGATGTGTAGTGAGCTTCTCTGCGGTCTCCAAAAGACGGTCGGTCCAAAGCTTGTAGGTGCTTTTGAGCTCGTTGAAGGTGTTTGCAGGGCTTTCAAGCAAAGCCTTCTCATTCTGGAGGTCTTTTGACAAGAACTTCTCCCACTCTTTGGCATGTTCAAGGGATTTTTCAAGTTAGTCACCCTTAGCTTGTGGTCATGAATGACGTCCTTGGCCTTGGTGAGTTCTTGGTTCTTTGCAGATATTGAGGTTTGCAACTCCGCCAAGGCATGAGTCATCTCTTCTCTGTCGGCTTTGAGCACCAAAACTTCCTTATTGATGACGGTAAGTTCCTCCTCAAGCTTCTTCACCTTGTCCTCCAATTTATTTTTGGCAGTCTCTACAGCTTCGGCAGCATTGACGTCCCAGGGATGCTGACAAATAGGTTGTCGCCAATCTTCAAATACCTGCTTGATGGAGGCACTTCGGATGATGAAGGGTGGTCATCCACAACTGCTTTGCTAGCAATGACCACCCTCATGGCCGAGTCAGAGCTTGGCGCTCCTGGGGCAAAAATTCCGCCAGTGGCTTCGACACTCTTGTTGCTGCCCTCCTCAGTGGTATCCTTGGTGGCTTCATCGGTGGCGATCTTGCTAGTTTCGCTAGCAGCGTCCTTGGTAATCCCCTCAATGGTGGTGTCTATGTCCATGTCATCGGTTGAAGGTGGATCTGACAAGAAGGAGAAGGGAGGGAATCAAATTTAGGTCAAGTTCAAGAAAATAATAAATGACTAAGGAAAGTGGTTACTTGATACAAAAGGCCTACCATACTAGGTTTGTTGAGGAGGAATGGTTTCTTCTCTGACAACCTCGGTTATCGTCGCTTGATTGCTGGTTAACCCACTTGTCGGCACATCATCAGTGCAGACAGGCTCGTCGGTGGAGGTCCTTGCTAAAGAGTTAGTTCCCACTATGGTGATCGACGGAGGCGTCACGGCAAGACCCGCATCCAGGTGTTCTTCCTCTTTGTTGCGTTCTTCTCCTACTTCCTTGTCGATGTCAGCAATGACAACCCCAACGCCAATGCTTGCCAAAGGAAAGAAGATAGTGGCCTCATGCTAGGGGTTGCGTCAAGGCCTACACTGGGGGCTGATGATCACCACATCCGCATCAGGCGGCAAGCTTGTCATCATCTCACCCCCCCCCACTGTGGTCCTCGCCTTCTTCACCATCCATTGCGCCAAGGTTTGCTCGTCACTATTAAATCAGATCAAGATGGAGCTCATCAGATCAACGATAACAAGAAATCAAGAATTAATGGAGACGGTTGGCACATACTCTTCTTCTTCCTCCTTGTCACTAAGGATAGAGAGGTCGTATACACCCTCGGGTCCAGCGCTTGAGACGGGAGGCAAAGTGGGAATCCTGGCCCACTTGGTTTTCGCGGACGCAACATGTTGAGAGGACCCGTCTATTCCAACAGCCAATGTGGCCGGCCACCTTGGGGAAGTGCACCGCGCTTGCAGCTGTTGAGGAGTTTGGCATCAAGATCCTTGTCGTCCGGTAGCCTTGGCGGCCGATCCCTTGTCGGCTACTTCATCGCCTGAAGACAGAGGATGAACTAACTCTCCGGAGACGGCTTTCTAGAGGGTGCCGGTTTTCCTTGCCAAAATAGGAGGAACAGGAGGCTCCTTATGCACCTTCTCCTTAGTGGTTTCGTCGCCCTGTTCCCCGATAAGCTCTTCCTATTCTCTGACAGGCCCTTCCGGTGGCTCGTCTACTGGTTCTTCCTCAAATTCTTTGTCAACATTGGCTACTGCGGATCCAGATTCGCCGTCGCCTTCGGCCATTCTCGCCTCCACGGCTTTGCTGGCAATATGTGCCAGCTCCTCGTCGATGGTGTCGCGAATGAGGTCCTTCTCTTCTCTGATGGCCTTCTTCACCAGGGTGTCGAACCATACACTTATCGCGTCTATGGGCAGTTCTTGCGAAGATCCCTCAATACCATGAGCATTCCAAGAAGGCATCATTGTGATGATGGCATCATTGGCGAAATTGTTGCATATTGGCACTACCTTTGCCGGCAGTTTGAACTTGCCAGTGGCGCGGAAGAGCTGGTGGCAATGGACTATGTGTTGTAGTACCATCAGGTTGGCGCCAAGCCCATAACTCACCCATATAATGCCAGTTGTGTTCTTGTAGTCCCAAGCCGGTCTTCCCTTATCCTGAAGGGGAGCAATGCGGCGGCGGTCTGCACCTACCATTTCGATGGTGAGGCCATCGGTCTTGAGGTGAAGAATTCGAGTTGTAGCGATTGTGAGCTTCTTTTCATTAACATCAAGAGAGCTCCAATCCTCGTCGCGCTCCACCTTTCTCATCCTCGGCCTGCAGAAATCTGGGAACTCAGTGTCTTTAATCCAACACCATTATGCCCGCCACTCGTTCCACCTCAAGTGCAATTGCCCGTCGAGGTAGGCTTCCTTGGCACCGGCCCTAGGGATCCAGGCAATGCCACCAGAAAGGGCATCTTCTTCGACACGTGGAATGAAGTAATGGCGGAAGAGAGCAACATTAGGCACTACTCCAACGAAATTTTTGCACATATGTGCAAAGACAGAAATGCATGTCATGGCGTTTGGTCTGAAGTCAAGAAGATGGAATCCATACATGTACATGATCTCAGAGAATAAATCAGAGAAAGGGGGACTAGCCCGTAGTAAAAGTATGCAGTGAAGAATGGATAATTGTCTCCACTGGATTTGACAAGAGCTGGGAAGAACTTGTGGTGCGAGATGGGCTGTTGTTTCCTTTCCCCACATGATTGCATACCGCTCTACCAGATCCTCCTACTTCAGTATTGGCACGAAGACGATGTTCTTCTTCCGCAACACCGCCATCTCCTCCTTCCTCGCCTATGCTTCCGGGTTGCCGGCTTCTTATCCTTGTCTTGGCCTCTCTTGGGTGCCATAATGACCATCGAAGAAGTGGATTTGGTGGAGGGCAATGGTGTTGCGCGATGGCGAAGGGAGCATTATGCTCTGCTCTTGCACGAGGTAGAAGATGAAGGAGGTCACTTGCTAGATTTGAGCGAAAGGGGTAAATGAGCAGCGCCTCTCGCGGGTTCCTTTCTATGGGGAAGGCGTGGGGGCTGGCTCTTTACCGTTTAACGTGGATGCGCCTTTTCAGGCGCACTACCTCTGTGACCGTTTCAATTCACCTCTCCCACGTTTCGCATTTAATGCACGTCATGGGGGAGTGGTCAAAGAGAAGATTACAACAGTTATGCTCTGCCACACATACCTGTGCATTGTTTGGGCCTAGCCCAATGACGCCTCGCATGTGTGGCCTAGGCCCGGGGGCTCCTGTCGGTGCACTAAGATATGGGTGCCTTAGTACCCCGACTTGTGCACAGGCAGTTGTAGCCTTCCCGGCGGCAATGCTTGCTAGAGGACTACTACAAATAAGACTCAAGACATTGGTATACAAGACAATGAAGAAGACCTCCAAGCGGGTCATCAAGATTCCAGTTGCTGGCAAGCTCCACACAGGCAAGCTAAGACCCGGCAAGCTCCTTTCCGGGAAGTTCCCCCTTCTCGCTTTTCGGCCGCTCCACCTCATAAACCAGCTCATGGCTCGTAAAAGATTAGGTGTCGAGCAGGCAAGCGACTTAGGGAGGGTCACCATGACGTGTGTCAACACATTGCATAAAGATTGACTTTATTGACACGCATCTAGTGGACGTGTTAAGATGATAGGATGCGGCCGGACCAACGGCACAAAAGGAGAGATGCCTTTTTTCCAAGGATCATTATTAGCTCATGGTGCATTAAATGCCCTTGTCCTAGTCCGGCGGGATGAGGTTGGATAACGTTGAATCCACTATTCTATACATATAATGACCATGTTGCCACTGTGGTGACCCTTTTCGTCTATAAAAGGAGGTCCGTCGCTAGCTAGGCATGGGTCAACAGTTTGCTCACACTTACATGGTAGCTGCACCTTGCACACACCTTGCAGGAAAGCTGCACTCGTTTGTAACTTGAGCCTCAAGTCAATCCACCCAAAAAGCAAGAGTAGGGTTTTACGCCCCCACGGGGGCCCAAACCTAGAAAAACCTCGCATATTAACCTCTGGATTTGCTCGCCGTGCTCGTTGATCTCCCCATCCAAACTACAAAGGGGCCTCGCTGGTCCCATAGATCGTTGTACCCCGACACCGAAGTACGACTCGATGTGGAGAAAAGCCTGGCAGACGGTGATGCATGTCACGAGATGCGGAATAGAGTTTGGGGCTAGATGATGAAATTCTAGTTCGTAGTAGAAGAGAACCCCCTTACAAAGGGGGGGCGGGCCTCGGACGAGATGGGGGAGGAAGATCACCCTCTCCCCTTGCTTGGGAGTGGGGATGCGCTGGTTGGGCTTTGGAGTCCAGCAGGCGGCGCTGGTGGGGATGTACCCCGTGGTCTGGAGCTCCTGGATGGCGCCCTTCGTAACATTGGAGGCCAACCACTTGCCCTTTAGATCGTCGACAACCATCGCTGGTGGGGAAATGTGGGTGCTAGACAAGGGCTTAGAGGTTTAAGAATGGAACTAGGGCGCTGGAGCTCTAGAGGCTTTGAGCAATGGCGCAAGAGATGGTAGTGCAGAGGAAAGTGGGATTACCACCCCTTGCCTTTATAGGTCAGTGAAAGACTAAGGGTCCCCTTCGCTATGCCGGATAAATTGCCACATTCCAATCCTTGGTGTCATTATACGCGCATGGGGTAAAACATTCCGTTAATGATATCCCCTAAAAAAAGAGCACGACCTCTACATTGATGAGACGTGCTAATGAGAAAGCTGCCTCGGGCACGATTCGGGTTTCAATAACTAGCTCGCTCAAAACGCCATATGTGATGACAGTTCGGTAAAAGCTGCCAAGCAAGAGCACTATTCACACATATGTGGCGGGCCTTCAAGGCTCAGCTATTTCAAGATTTCGGGTGTCCGGGCATTGCCCTTAAAGCATGTGGTCGGCGGGCAATCTCGTTAAGAGGAAGCTCGGCAATTACTTTAAACATATAAGATCTAGGGTTCACATGAAAGCCATATAGAGAAAAGAACTTGTGTGTCAAGCCGAAGATTTCAAGGTCGGACACATTGGTCTGAGGATGCATCGGATGTCCTCGACTTCGTTCAGCGGCTACTGAACGGTCTCCTGTACTAGGGGGTGCCAACCTAGTTCGTTCGTAGTCCATGGGCCAAGCTTATGGCCCACCGATCTCATTAAGGACTCCAGAAGCCTTGAACTCAGGCATGATCAAGATGGACACCGCTGAAGACTTGGTGTGTACTTCAAGGACCACTCCAACTGTCGGTGTGTTTATTCCCCGGTGCCTATATAAACCGTGGGGTTTAGTCCATAGAGACACAATCACAATTACCTGCATTAGGGTTTAGAACACAACATACGGTCTCGAGGTAGATCATCCTGTACTCGATACTCCATCACCATCAATATAATCAAAGCAGGAAGTAGGGTTTTACCTCTTCGAGAGGGCCCAAACCTGGGTAAACATCGTGTCCCTTTGTCTCCTGTTACCCATTGTTCCTAGATCCACATCTAGGGACCCCCTACCCGAGATCCGCCGGCTTTAGTACCGACACCAAGGGTCCCACAACCTCAGGCAGCACACCCCTTAAGCTTGTGGGGCCCCTGGGAACCTTCTGGTCCTTCCCCGAAGCTTCCTAGGTCTCTTCTTGTCCATAAAAAATCACCATAAAACTTTATTATGTCTGAACTTCATTTGATATGTTTTTCTGTGAAACAAAGATATAGCCAAAAAATAGGAACTAGATTAATAGGTTAGTCTATGAAAATAATATAAAAGTGCACCAAAACCATATAAAACTATCGTAAACATGGCATGAATACTTCATAAATGATAGATACATTGGAGATGTATCACACACCCAGAAAGTGTCGCCACCAAGGAGACTGCAGAGTTGCCTATGTCGTTGTCGATTGATATGGAGGACGAGGTGACCTACAAGTCCATGCAGGTCAATCCATAACCGCAAGAGCCTCTGGCGAGCCTGGACTTCATCAGCAGCCTCCCCGGCAAGATGTTGCTATCCATCCCCCTCAACCTCATCATCAACCACGAGCTCTATGATAGGGATCTCAAACGCATGGCCAAATATCCTCACCACGTACCCTAGGCCAGCTAGACACCTTGCCATTGATAATCCCCAAGTGCAGGGAATCATCGTAGCAATTCCCAAAGGTGGAAGTGATAAGTATGGAGTGTCGAACCCACAAGGAGCTAAAGGTAAGATCAATATTCTCTCAAGCCCTATCTGCCACTGATACGACTCTACATACACTGAACGTTTGCTTCCAACTAGATACGAGAAATAAAACTACGTTGTGGGTATGAAGAGGATAACTTTGCATGATATCAGAGAGCTAAAATATAAAAGTAGGTGCTGTTATCATAAAGTTAGAATATATTACTAAATATTATAAATAGCGAGTGTGGAATAATGATGGGTCGGTGTGCGGAATTGTCCTAGGCAATTGTTAACAAGATCGGTAATCACTATTGCAATTTCATATGAGGGAGAGGCATAAGCTAACATACTTTCTCGTCTTGGATCATATGCACTTATGATTGGAACTCTAGCAAGCATCCGCAAGTACTAAAGATCATAAAGGTAAAACCCAACCATAGAATTAAAGCATCAAGTCCCCTTTATCCCATACGTCGTGACCCACTTATCCGTGTTTATGCTTCTGTCACTCAAGCAACGCAGACAATAAGTAAACCATGGACATATTGCAACATCCTATAGCGGGAATCCCTCACGCTTGCGCGAGACGGAGGGCACCATAGGACAGCACCAAAATAAAACATACAACTCATACCAATCTAGATCATCAATCAACCCAAAGACAAAGGATATCTACTCAAAACATCATAGGATGGCAACACGTCATTGGATCATAATATGTGGCATAAAGCACCATGTTCAAGTAGGGATTACAGCGGGGTGCGGGAGAGTGGACCGCGTAAAAGAGATGAGGATGGTGATGATGGTGGTGATGTTGATGAAGACGATCACCGCGGCGATGATTCCCCTCCCGATGGCACTCCGGTGCCACCGAGAAAGAGGAGGAGAGGTTCTCCCCCTTGTGCTTCCTCCTCCATGGCCTCCCCCTAGATGGGGAGAGGTTCTCCCTCTGGTCCTTGGCCTTCATGGCGATGATGGCCCCTCCGAGATCCTCCTCCATGGCCTCCGGTGATGATGGCCTCCTTGGGCAGGGTGCCGAAGAGGGCCTAGATTGATTTCTCGTGGTTACAGAGGCTTGCGGCGGCGGAACTTCCGATCTAGGTTAATTTTTGGAGGTTTGGGTACTTATAGGAGAGGTTGGCGTCGAGAACAAGTCAGGGGGGCCCATGGGTTGTCCACGAGGCACAGGGGCGCGCCCAGGGGGGTGGGCGCGCCCCCCACCCTCGTGGGGCCCACGGGACTCCCCTCCAGTAGAATTTTGTTCCAGTATTTTTTATATTTTCTAGAAAAATTCTCCGTTGATTTTCAGCGCATTCCTAGAACTTTTATTTCTGCATAAAAACAACACCACGATAGTTCTGCTAAAAACAGCGCCAGTCCGGGTTAGTTCTAATCAAATCATACCAAAATCATATAAAACAATGGTAAACATGGCATGAATACTTCATAAATTATCGATACGTTGGAGACGTATCAGCATCCCCAAGCTTAATTCCTGCTCGTCCTCGAGTAGGTAAATGATAAAAGAAATAATTTATGAAGTGTGAGTGCTAGCAAGTGCACAAGTTTGATCAATGATAATTTCAATCACCTTTTCTAGCATCATTATATGTCATAACAGTAGCTCATCTCATAAAACTTTTCATGATCAAGTAACAAGCTATTCACATGTTAAAGTATAGATCATAAACTTTCTTGAAACTAACAAACTATATTCTCAGTCATCAAACAATTGCAATTCATCTTATTTTCAGGAAGGGTCTATGTCAGAGCTTTGATTTAGCAAACTCCACATACTAAACTATCATTTAATCTTTCACAATTGCTAACACTCATGTGATATTTATGGGTTCAAAGTTTTAATCGGACACAGAGAAAGATAGGGGCTTATAGTTTCGCCTCCCAACCTTTTACCTCAAGGGTAATGTCAACAATAATAGTTCATGATAACTTACATCCTATTGGATATATATATCAGGATCTTTCCAATACAATGTGCTTGCCAAAGGATAAAATGTAAAAAAGAAAGGTGAAGATCACCATGACTCTTGTATAAGGTATAAGACAAGAATAAAAGATAGGCCCTTCGCAGCGGGAAGCAGAGGTTGTCATGTGTTTTTATAGTTGGATGCACAAAATCTTAATGCGAAAGAACATCACTTTATATTGCCACTTGTGATAGGGACCTTTATTATGCAGTCTGTCGCTTTTATTGCTTCCATATCACAAGATCGTATAAAGCTTATTTTCTCCACACTAATAGATCATACATATTTAGAGAGCAATTTTTTATTGCATGCAACAATGACAACTTACTTGAAGGATCTTACTCAATCCATAGGTAGATATGGTGGACTCTCATGGCAAAACCGGGTTTAAGGATATTCGGAAGCACAAGTAGTATTTCTACTTGGTGCAAAGAATTTGGCTAGCATGAGGGGGAAAGGCAAGCTCAGCATGTTGGATGATCCATGACAATATACTTTATTTCGGATATAAGAAGACATAACCCATCACATTGTCTTCCTTGTCCAACATCAGCCTTTTAGCATGTCATATTTTAATGAGTGCTCACAATTACAAAAGATGTCCAAGATAGTATATTTATATGTGAAATCTCTCTTCCTTCAATACTCTTTCATGAATTGTTCAAGTGACCAATTCTGTGTTTGCTAACTTTCAATAAGTTTACTACCTATACTTATTTAGTGTGAAGTCATTGCTCCCCATGGTATAAGCATATGAAACATATATAAATTCAGATTTATGATATTCAATTCATTCAACCATTTACTCGTAGGATATATGTGAAGCACATGAGTAAATGACAAAGTACTCCAAAAGATATAAATGAAGGACACTGAGTAGTCAATAATTAACTAGCCATGGGAGGATTCTTTTTCATTCAAGATTTCAGATCCAGAGATTTTATTCAAACAGCAAGTAAAATTGAAAATATGCTCCAAGCAAAACACATATCATGTGACGAATAAAAATATAGCTCCGAGTAAGGTATACCGATAGTTTTGAAGACGAAAGAGGGGATGCCTTCCGGGGCATCCCCAAGCTTAGGCACTTGAGTCTTCCTTGAATATTACCTTGGGGTGCCTTGGGCATCCCCAAGCTTAGGGTCTTTCCGCTCCTTATTCTCCTCATATCGATATCTCACCCAAAGCTTGAAAACTTCAATCACACAAAACTTAACGGAACTTCGTGAGATAGGTTAGTATGATAAAGAGTAAACCATTCACTTTGGTACTATCAAAGACAAGGTTCATAATTTTTCTCACACAATGCCTACTGTACTATATAATTTCTACAATTTATATTGAGAAATATAATCCATAGAAACTAGAGAACAAGCAAACTATGCAATGAAAACAGAATCTGTCAGAAACAGAACAGTCTGTAATGATCTGAACAACAACCATACTTCTGCTACTCCAAAAAATATGAAATAAATTGGTGGACGTGAGGAATTTTTCTATTAATCTTCTTAAAAAATAATCAACTCAAAAGCACTCTTCTGTAAAAAATGGCAGCTAATCTCGTGAGCGCAAAGTTTCTGTTTTTTACAGCAAGATCACATGAACTTTCACCCAAGTCTTCCCAAAGGTCTTACTTGGCACTTTATTGAAACAAAAGCTATAAACATGATTACTACAGTAGATTAATCATTTAAACACACAAAAACAGTAAGGGTAAATATTGGGTTGTCTCCCAACAAACGCTTTTCTTTAGTGCCTTTTAGCTAGGCATGATGATTTCAATGATGCTCACATAAAAGAAAAGAATTGAAACATAAAGAGAGCATCATGAAGAATATGACTAGCACATTTAAATCTAACCCACTTCCTGCCTACGGATTTTGTGAGCACATAACATAATTTATAGGAACAAGAATCAACTAGCATAGGAAGGCAAAACAAGTATAACTTCAAAACTTTAAGCACATGGAGAGGAAACTTGATATTATTGCAACTCCTACAAGCATATATTCCTCCCTCATAATATTTTTCAGTAGAATCATGAATGAATTCATCAATATAACCATCACATAAAGCATTCTTTTCATGATCTACAAGCATAGAGAATTTTCTACTCTCCACATAAGCAAAATTCTTCTCATTCGGAATAGTGGGGTCACTAATTCCTAAAGTTGACACTCTTCCAAACCCGCTTTAGATGATAGTATTATTCATACTCCAAAAGATATAAGTGAAGTTCATGGAGTATTCTACAATTAACATAGACTAACCAATATCCAAGCTCAAAATATATAAGTGAAGCACACGAAGCATTCTATAAAACCATACTCAAAAGATTTAAGTGAAGCACAAAGAGCATTCTATAAGGTCATACTCAAAAGATATAAGTGAAGCACATGAATCATTATATAAATCGATGAAGGTGTATCTCATACTAGCATGGTTCTTAAAGGAAAAACAAAAACACAAAGGACACAAATCATGTGAACAAAACAAAAACTGAGGTATACCGATAATTGTTGAAGAAGAAAGATGGGATGCCAACTGGGGCATCCCCAAGCTTAGATGCATGAGTATCCTTGAAATATTTACTTGGGGTGCCTTGGGCATCCCCAAACTTGAACTCTTGCCTCTCTTTATTCTTCTCACATCGGTAACTCCTCGTTCTTCGAACACTTCATCCACAAAAACTTAACAACAACTTTGTGAGATCCGTTAGTATACTAAAGCAAATCACTAACTTTAGGTACTGTTGCAAATTCATTTAAATTTCATATTAGCACTTTATCTACTGTATTCCAACTTCACCATGGTTCATACCCCCCGATACTACCCATAGATTCATCAAAATAAGCGATCAATACATAGAAAACAGAATCTGTCAAAAACAGGACAGTCTGTAGTAATCTGGAAGTTTAGTATACTTCTGTAACTCCAAAAATGCTAAAAAATATGAAAATTTAAAAAATTTGTACATAAGTAATGTGCAAAAAGTTTCAGACCAATTTGACTATCCAGTAAAAAATGTAAATTCACGCGCTACAGACAAAGTTTCTGTTTTTGTACTGCACAAACTAAACAAGCAATCTAATCAACCTAAAACCAAAGCTTGGCACATTATTTTTATAATACAATGGATATATACAAGGGGATAATTATTTACAGAGAAACTTCCATGAAAAATTCTACATTGTTTCCATGAGCATGAACACAAGTGCTCAAGGTCGACCCTCACTTCTTCAATGCATAACTTTCCAATCACTTCTCTTTTTGAAAAACTTTTTAGGCATGAGAGGCAAGTAAAAAAAATTGTATTTTCATTCTTTTAAAAAAATTGTATGTTTCACCCACAACTAAACAGAAACAAAAAGGAAAAACAAAATCTACTTAGTGAAGAAAGCAAACAAGCACACACGAGAATATCAACCCACGCTATTGCTCCCCGGCAACGGCGCCAGAAAAGAGCTTGATAATCCCCAAGTGCAGGGAATCATCGTAGCAATTCCCAAAGGTGGAAGTGATAAGTATGGAGTGTCGAACCCACAAGGAGCTAAAGGTAAGATCAATATTCTCTCAAGCCCTATCCGCCACTAATACGACTCTACGTACACCGAACGTTTGCTTCCAACTAGATACGAGAAATAAAACTACGTTGTGGGTATGAAGAGGATAACTTTGCATGATATCGGAGAGCTAAAATATAAAAGTAGGTGCTGTTATCATAAAGTTAGAATATATTACTAAATATTATAAATACCGGGTGTGGAATAATGATGGGTCGGTGTGCAGAATTGTCCTAGGCAATTGTTAACAAGATCGGTAATCACTATTGCAATTTCATATGAGGGAGAGGCATAAGCTAACATACTTTCTCGTCTTGGATCATATGCACTTATGATTGGAACTCTAGCAAGCATCCACAACTACTAAAGATCATAAAGGTAAAACCCAACCATAGCATTAAAGCATCAAGTCCCCTTTATCCCATACACCGTGACCCACTTATCCGTGTTTATGCTTCTGTCACTCAAGCAACGCAGACAATAAGTAAACCATGGACATATTGCAACACCTTACAGCGGGAATCTCAGGCTTGCGTGACACGGAGGGCACCATAGGACAGCACCAAAATAAAACATACAAATCATACCAATCTAGATCATCAATCAACCCAAAGACAAAGGATATCTACTCAAAACATCATAGGATGGCAACACATCATTGGATCATTATATGTGGCATAAAGCACCATGTTCAAGTAGGGATTACAGCGGGGTGCGGGAGAGTGGACCGCGTAAAAGAGATGAGGATGGTGATGATGGTGGTGATGTTGATGAAGACGATCACCGCGGCGATGATTCCCCTCCCGATGGCACTCCGGTGCCACCGAGAGAGAGGAGGAGAGGTTCTCCCCCTTGTGCTTCCTCCTCCATGGCCTCCCCCCTAGATGGGGAGAGGTTCTCCCTCTGGTCCTTGGCCTTCATGGCGATGATGGCCCCTCCGAGATCCTCCTCCATGGCCTCCGGTGATGATGGCCCCCTCCGGCAGGGTGCCGGAGAGGGCCTAGATTGATTTCTCGTGGCTACAGAGGCTTGCGGCGGCGGAACTTCCGATCTAGGTTAATTTTTGGAGGTTTGGGTATTTATAGGAGAGGTTGGCGTCGAGAACAAGTCAGGGGCCCCCACAGGTAGTCCACAAGGCACAGGGGCGCGCCTAGGGGGGTGGGCGCGCCCCCCACCCTCGTGGGGCCCACGGGACTCCCCTCCTGTAGATTTTTGTTCCTGTATTTTTTATATTTTCCAGAAAAATTCTCCGTTGATTTTCAGCGCATTCCGAGAACTTTTATTTCTGCACAAAAACAACACCACGGTAGTTCTGCTGAAAACAGCGTCAGTCTGGGTTAGTTCTAATCAAATCATACCAAAATCATATAAAACAATAGTAAACATGGCATGAATACTTCATAAATTATCGATACGTTGGAGACGTATCAGCCATCGGCATCTCCCATTCTAACTACAAGGCCGAAGCCAAGTTCAATGAGTGGAGCCCTCGCCCTAGATCAGCTCGAGGAGCTTAGTTTTGTAGGTGGACAACCGATGTCATCGTTCCCATCTTCCGTGCTCTGCTTCGCGTCCACGCCGTGTCTCGCCAATTTCATGTACTACTATTTCTCTAAGATTAATGTTGCGCCTGATCTTCTTCTCCCTCAATTCTAGCAGCTCGAGCTCTTTGATGTTGGCCTCTCAAAGGAGTCCATGCAGGGGCTGCTCGGCGGCTGTACCGCGCTCGAGAATCATTGCCTTAACGGGATCCACTGGTTCAATAGCCTCCACATTGTCTTGACGAACTCCGAATGCTTTATGAGTCTTGCTGGTGGAACAAGAGAACACTTGATAACAAATCACTTCAGGTGTTTCACGAGATGGTCATTGAGGATGCGCCTTTCCTTGAGAGATTACTTGTACTTGATCCAAAGGGCCCGACAACAATCAGGGTCATTGACGCGCCGAAATTGACAGTGTTGGGCTACTCGTCTGCCAAATTCTCTGGACTTGTTATTGGATCCATAATCATTCAGGTGCAACAATTTTCTTCTTCTCATTTTTATTGAAACTCACATTTTTTGCTAATTTTCTTGATGTATGTCCGTCTGTCATCCAGAAAATGATTCCCACAAGCTTGACTTCTTCTCTGCGCACAGTGAAGTTCTTGGCACTAGAACCTATCGGCCCCAATTTGGATGAAGTTATTGGATTCCTTAGATGCTTTCCATCATGGAGAAGCTATGCATCATTACATCCTTATATTGCTTGTTCTTGTTAAATGTTAACCACAATGGAGTTCAGTTTTTTGGTTCTTTTTCCAAAGTTTACAATGACAAATGTAGTTTTCAAAACTGCATCTAAGCATAGTAAATTTTCCTCGCGTACTCACATGTGTCTTTTTTGTTGTTGTAGCCATTATAATTAACATTTGCTCTTCTTTTACACATAGAAAAAGGCCTGAAAGTGAAAATTTTGTCGCAGTATAACAATCCTATTGAATGTCTTAATCTTCACCTCACATAAATTACTTTGAACAACTACCGAGGAACCACACCTGAGATTACATTTGCCAAGTTCTTTGTTCTGAATGCAAGTGTGTTGGAAATATGCCCTAGAGGCAATAATAAAGTGGTTATTATTATATTTCCTTGTTCATGATAATCGTTTATTATTCATGTTATAATTGTATTGACCGGAAACTCAAATGCATGTGTGGATACATAGACAACAACATGTCCCTAGTGAGCCTCTACCGGACTAGCTCATTGATCAAAGATGGATGTGGTTTCCTAGCCATAGACATGACTTGTCATTTGATAATGGGATCACATCATTAGGAGAATGATGTGATGGACAAGACCCAAACTATAAGCGTAGCATATGATCGTATCAAGTTTATAGCTATCTTATTCTGCATGTCAAGTATCTGTTCCTATGACCATGAGATCATGCAACTCACTAACACCGGAGGAGTACCTTGTGTATCAAACGTCGCAACGTAACTGGGTGACTATAAAGATGATCTACAGGTATCTCCGAGGGTGTCTATTGAGTTGGCATGGATCAAGACTCGGATTTGTCACTCCGTATGACGGAGAGGTATCTCAGGGCCCACTCTGTAATACAACATCACAATGAGCTTGCAAGCAATGTGACTAATGAGTTAGCCACAAGATCTTGTATTACGGAACGAGTAAAGAGACTTGCCAGTAACGAGATTGAACTAGGTATGGATATACCAACGATCGAATCTCGGGCAAGTAACATACCGCTGGACAAAGGGACCTGCATACGGGATTGATTGAATCCTTGGCACCATGGTTTGACTGATAAAGATCTTCGTAAATGTGTGGGAACCAATATGGGCATCCAGGTCCCCCTATTGGTTAATGACCGGAGAGGTGTCTCGGTCATGTCCACATGATTCTCGAACCCGTAGGGTCCGCACGCTTAACGTTCGGTGACGCTAGAGTAGTATTGGGATATTAATGTTGGTGACCGAATGTTGTTCAGAGTCCCAAATGAGATCCCGGACATCACGAGGAGCTCCGGAATGGTCCGGAGGTAAAGATTTATATATGGAAAGTCATATTTTCGCTACCGGAAAAGTTTCGGGTTTTACCGGTATTGTACCGTCAAGCTTCCAGAAGGTTCTAGAAGGTTCCGGAGGGTTCTGTGGGAGTCCGGAAGGGTCCCTCCAGCACCTAGGGCATGCATGGGCTGTTGCAGGGCGTCCTAGCCTTATTGGCCCAGGGGCACCAGCCCCAAAGAGGCCCATGCGCCTAGGGGAAGGGAAACCCTAGGAGGGGCTAGGGCAGCGCCCCCAGGCCTCCCACACCCCTATATATAGTGGGGAGGGGCGTGGGGGGCTGGGCATACCAATTCCCACACCCTGGAGCCAGCCCTACCTCTCCCATTACTCTGTTTTCTCCTCAGATCGCATCTACGGTAGCGCTTGGCGAAGCCCTGCTGGGATTGCTCCACCACCATCTCCACCACGCCGTCATGCTGGGTGAGATCCCATATACTTATGCTCCCTCTTTTGCTGGATGAAGAAGGAGGAGACGTTATCGAGCCGTGATACGTCTCCAACGTATCTATAATTTTTGATTGTTCCATGCTATTATATTATCTGTTTTGGATGTTTAATGGGCTTTATTATGCACTTTTATATTATTTTTGGGACTAACCTGTTAACCGAAGGCCCAGTGAAAATTGTTGTTTTTTTTGCCTATTTCAGTGTTTCGCAAAAACGGAATATCAAACGGAATGAAACCTTCGCGAGGATCGTTTCTGGAACAAACGCAATCCAGGAGACTTGGAGTGGACGTCAAGGAAGCAACAAGGCGGACACGAGGTAGGAAGGCACGCTCCCCACCCTCGTGGCTCCACCGACCTACTTCTTTCACCTATATATACTCATATCCCCTGAAAACATCTGAGAGCACCACGAAACCCTATTTCCACCGCCGCAACCTTCTGTACCCGTGAGGTCCCATCTTGGGGCCTTTTCCGGCGCTCCGCCGGAGGGGGAAACGATCACGGAGGGCTTCTACATCAACACGATAGCCTCTCCGATGATGTGTGAGTAGTTTACCACAGACCTTCGGGTCCATAGTTATTAGCTAGATGGCTTCTTCTCTCTCTTTGGATCTCAATACAAAGTTCTCCTTGATTCTCTTGGAGATCTATTCGATGTAATTCTTTTTGCGGTGTGTTTGTCGAGATCCGATGAATTGTGGGTTTATGATCAAGATTATCTATGAACAATATTTGATTCTTCTCTAAATTCTTATATGCATGATTTAATATCTTTGCAAGTCTCTTCGAATTATCAGTTTGGTTTGGCCTACTAGATTGATCTTTCTTGCAATGGGAGAAGTGCTTAGCTTTGGGTTCAATCTTGCGGTGTCCTTTCCCAGTGACAGCAGGGGCAGCAAGGCATGTATTGTATTGTTGTCATCGAGGATAAAAAGATGGGGTTTATATCATATTGCTTGAGTTTATCCCTCTACATCATGTCATCTTGCCTAATGCGTTACTCTGTTCTTATGAACTTAATACTCTAGATGCATGCTGGATAGCGGTCGATGTGTGGAGTAATAGTAGTAGATGCGGAATCGTTTCGGTCTACTTGTCATGGACGTGATGCCTATATACATGATCATGCCTAGATATTCTCATAACTATGTGCTTTTCTATCAATTGCTCGACAGTAATTTGTTCACCCACCGTAGAATTTGCTATCTTGAGAGAAGCCACTAGTGAAACCTATGGCCCCCGGGTCTATCTTCCATCATATTATTTCCTATCAACTAGCTATTTCTGTCACCGTTTATTTTGCAATCTTTACTTTCCAATCTATACAACAAAAATACCAAAAATATTTATCTTATTATCTTTATCAGATCTCACTTTTGCAAGTGGCCGTGAAGGGATTGACAACCCTTTTATCGCGTTGGTTGCAAGGTTCTTGATTGTTTGTGCAGGTACGAGGGATTTGCGTGTAGTCTCATACTGGATTGATACCTTGGTTCTCAAAAACTGAGGGAAATACTTACGCTACTTTGCTGCATCACCCTTTCCTCTTCAAGGGAAAACCAACGCATGCTCAAGAGGTAGCAAGAAGGATTTTTGGCGCCGTTGTCGGGGAGATCTACGCACAAGTCAAGACATACCAAGTACCCATCACAAACTCTTCTCCCTCGCATTACATTATTTACCATTTGCCTCTTGTTTTCCTCTCCCCCACTTCACCTCTGCCGTTTTATTTGCCCTTTTTCCGTTCGTCTCTTTTCGCTTGCTTCTTGTCTGCTTGTGTGTTGGATTGTTTGTCACAATGGCTCAAGACAATACTAAATTGTGTGACTTTTCCAATACCAACAGCAATGATTTTATTAGCACTCCGATTGCTCCTATTACCGATGCTGAATCTTGTCATGAAAGATCAATTTTCTGGCCTTCCTAGTGAAGATGCCGCTACCCATCTAAACAACTTCGTTGATTTGTGTGATATGCAAAAGAAGAAAGATGTGGACAATGATATTGTCAAATTGAAGCTTTTTCTGTTTTCGCTTAGAGATCGTGCTAAAACTCGGTTGTCTTCTTTGCCTAAAAATAGTATTGATTGATGGAATAAGTGCAAAGATGCTTTTATCTCTAAGTATTTTCCTCTCGCTAAGATCATCTCTCCTAGAAACGATATTATGAATTTTAAGCAACTTGATCATGAGCATGTTGCACAATCTTGGGAGAGGATGAAATTAATGATACATAATTGCCCTACACATGGTTTGAATTTATGGATGATTATACAAAAAAATTATGCCGGGTTGAATTTTGCTTCTAGAAATCATTTAGATTCGGCCGCAGGAGGCACTTTTATAGAAATCACTTTAGGATAAGCTACTAAACTCCTAGATAATATTATGGTTAATTGTTCTCAGTGGCACACCGAAATATCTACTAGTAAAAAGGTTCATCCGATAGAAGAGATAAATGTTTTGAGTGGAAAGATGGATGAACTTATGAAATTGTTTTCTAATAAGAGTGTTTCTTCTTATCCTAATGATATGCCTTTGTCTACTTTGATTGAGAATAATAATGAATCTATGGATGTGAATTTTCTTGGTAGGAACAATTTTGGTAACAACGCGTATAGAGGAAACTTTAATTCTAGGCCGTTACCTAGTAATTCCTCTAATAATTATGGTAATTCCTACAACAACTCTTATGGAAATTTTAATAAGTTGCCCTCTGATTTTGAGACTAGTGTTAAAGAATTTATGATTTTGCAAAAGAATTCTAATGCTTTGCTTGAAGAAAAATTGCCTCAGATTGATGAGTTGGCTAGGAACGTGGATAGAATTTCTCTTGATCTTGATTCTTTGAAACTTAGATCTATTCCTCCTAAGCATGATATCAATGAGTCTCTCAAAGCCATGAGAATTTCCATTGATGAGTGCAAAGAAAGAATCGCTAGGATGCGTGCTAAGAAAGATTGCTTTGTAAAAGCGTGTTCTTCTAGGTTTCATGATAATAATGATGAAGATCTAAAAGTGATTGATGTGTCTCCTATTAAATCTTTGTTTTCCAATATGAATCTTGATAAAGATGGGACTGGATATGAGTCAACTTTAGTTAAAAGGCATCCCAATGATTTGGAGTTTTCAGATCTTGATGCAAAAATTGGTAAAAGTGGGATTGAAGAGGTCAAAACTTTACATAGCAATGAACCCACTATTTTGGATTTCAAGGAATTTAATTATGATAATTGTTCTGTAATAGATTGTATTTCCTTGTTGCAATCCGTGCTAAATTCTCCTCATGCTTACAGTCAAAATAAAGCTTTTACCAAACATATCATTGATGCTTTAATGCAATCTTATGAAGAGAAACTTGAATTAGAAGTCTCTATCCCTAGAAAACTTTATGATGAGTGGGAACCTAGTATTAAAATTAAGATCAAAGATCATGAATGCTATGCTTTGTGTTATTTGGGTGCTAGTGTTTCCACGATTCCAAAAACTTTGTGTGATGTGTTAGGTTTCCGTGAATTTGATGATTGTTCTTTAAATTTGCATATTGCGGATTCCACCATTAAGAAACCTATGGGAAGGATTAATGATGTTCTTATTGTTGCAAATAGGAATTATGTGCCCATAGATTTTATTGTTCTTGATATAGATTGGAATCCTACATGTCCTATTATTCCTGGTAGACCTTTCCTTAAAACGATTGGTGCAATTATTGATATGAAAGAAGGAAATATTATATTCCAATTTCCATTAAGGAAAGGCATGGAACACATTCCTAGGAAGAAAATTAAATTACCTTATGAATCCATTATGAGAGCCACTTATGGATTGCATACCAAAGATGACAATACCTAGATCTATTCTTGCTTTTATGCCTAGCTAGGGGCGTTAAATGATAGCGCTTGTTGGGAGGCAACCCAATTTTATTTTTGTTTCTGTTTAGTAATTTATAATTCATCTAGCCTCTGTTTGGATGTGTTTTTATGTTTTAATTAGTGTTTGTGCCAAGTAGAGCCAATTGGATCTTCTTGGGTGATAATTGTTTGATATTGCTGAAAAAGACAGAAACTTTGCGCTCACGAAAATAATTGCTAAAATTCACTAGAACGTGATAAAATACCAATTATTTTTGCAGTAGATCAATATACAAATTATACATGTTATCTGAGTTTTTCAGAAATTTTGGAGTTCTAGAAGTATTTGAACAAATCTGATTGCTACAGACTGTTCTGTTTTTGACAGATTCTATTTTTCGTGTGCTGTTTGCTTATTTTGATGAATCTATGGCTAGTATCGTGGGGTATGAACCATAGAGAAGTTGGAATACAGTAGGTTTAACACCAATATAAATAAAGAATGAGTTCATTACAGTACCTTAAAGTGGTGATTTGTTTTTTATACTAACGGAGCTTATGAGATTTTCTGTTGAGTTTCGTGTTGTGAAGTTTTCAAGTTTTGGGTAAAGATTTGATGGATTTTGGAACAAGGAGTGGCAAGAGCCCAAGCTTGGGGATGCCCAAGGCATTCCAAGGTAAAATTCAAGGACAACCAAAATCCTAAGCTTGGGGATGCCCCGGAAGGCATCCCCTCTTTCGTCTTCGTCTATCGGTAACTTTACTTGAGGCTATATTTTTATTCACCACATGATATATGTTTTGCTTGGAGCGTCTTGTATGATTTGAGTCTTTGCTTTTTAGTTCACCACAATCAGCCTTGCTGTACACACCTTTTGGGAGAAACACACATGAATCGGAATTTATTAGAATACTCTATGTGCTTCACTTATATCTTTTGAGCTATATGATTTTGCTCTAGTGCTTCACTTATATCTTTTAGAGAATGGTGGTGGTTTTATTTTATATAAATTATTGATCTCTCATGCTTCACTTATATTATTTTGAGAGTCCTTTAGAACAGCATGGTAATTTGCTTTGGCTATAAAATTAGTCCTAATATGATAGGCATCCAAGATGGGTATAATTAAAACTTTCATAAAAAGTGCATTGAATACTATGAGAAGTTTGATACTTGATGATTGTTTTGAGATATGAAGGTAGTAATATTAGAGTCGTTCTAGTTGAGTAGTTGTGAATTTGAGAAATACTTGTGTTGAAGTTTGCAAGTCCCGTAGCATGCATGTATGGTAAACGTTGTGTGACAAATTTGAAACATGAGGTGTTCTTTGATTGTCATCCTTATGAGTGGCGGTCGGGGACGAGCGATGGTCTTTTCCTACAAATCTATCCCCCTAGGAGCATGCGCGTAGTGCTTGGTTTTTGATAACTTGTAGATTTTTGCAATAAGTATGTGAGTTCTTTATGACTAATGTTGAGTCCATGATTATACGCACTCTCACCTTTCCATCATTGCTAGCCTCTTCGGTACCGCGCATTGCCCTTTCTCACCTTGAGAGTTGGTGCAAACTTCGTCGGTGCATCCAACCCCCGTGATATGATACGCTCTATCACACATAAACCTCCTTATATCTTCCTCAAAACAACCACCATACCTACCTATTATGGCATTTCCATAGCCATTCCGAGATATATTGCCATGCAACTTTCCACCCTTTCATTTACTATGACACGCTTCATCATTGTCATATTGCCTTGCATGATCATGTAGTTGACACGTATTTGTAGCTAAGCCACCATGCATAATTTATCATACATGTCACTCTTGATTCATTGCCCATCCCGGTACACCGCCGGAGGCACTCATATAGAGTCATATTTTGTTCTAGTATCGAGTTGTAATAATTGAGTTGTAAATAAATAGAAGTGTGATGATCATCATTAAATAGAGCATTGTCCCAAATAAAAATAAGAAAGGCCAAAAAAAGAGAAGAAAAAAGGCCCAAAAAAAGAAAGGTCTAAAAAAAGAAGAAGGGACAATGCTACTATCCTTTTTCCACACTTGTGCTTCAAAGTAGCACCATGATCTTTATGATAGAGGGTCTCTTGTTTTGTCACTTTCATATACTAGTGGGAATTTTTCATTGTAGAACTTGGCTTGTATATTCCAACAATGGGCTTCCTCAAATGCCCTAGGTCTTCGTGAGCAAGCAAGTTGGATGCACACCCACTTAGTTTCTTTTGTTGAGCTTTCATACATTTATAGCTCTAGTGCATCCGTTGCATGGCAATCCCTACTCCTCACATTGACATCAATTGATGGGCATCTCCATAGCCCGTTGATTAGCCGCGTTGATGTGAGACTTTCTTTTTTTTGTCTTCTCCACATAACCCCTATCATTATATTCTATTCCACCCATAGTGATATATCCATGGCTCACGCTCATGTATTGCGTGAAAGTTAAAAAAAGTTTGAGATTACTAAAGTATGAAACAATTGCTTGGCTTGTCATGGGGGTTGTGCATGATGAGAGCATTTTTGTGCGACCAAAATGAAGCATAGCCAAACTATACGATTTTGTAGGGATAAGCTTTCTTTGGCCATGTTATTTTGAGAAGACATAATTGCTTAGTTAGTATGCTTGAAGTATTTTTATTTTTATGTCAATATAAACTTTTGTCTTGAATCTTTCGGATCTGAACATTCATGCCACAATAAAGGGAATTACTTAGAAAATTATGTTAGGTAGTCTACATCAAAAATTCTGTTTTTTCATTTACCTCCTCGACGACGAGCTGGAATTAAGCTTGGGGATGCTTGATACGTCTCCAACATATCTATAATTTTTTATTGCATGCTATTATATTATCTGTTTTGGATGTTTAATGGGCTTTATTATGCACTTTTAGATTATTTTTGGGACTAACCTATTAACCGGAGGCCCAGTGCAAATTGCTGTTTTTTTGCCTATTTCAGTGTTTTGCAGAAAAGGAATATCAAACGGAATCCAAACAGAATGAAACCTTCGCGAGGATCGTTTTTGGAACAAACGCAATCCAGGAGACTTGGAGTGGACGTCAAGGAAGCAACGAGGCGGCCACGAGGTAGGGAGGCGCGCCCCGCACCCTCGTGGGCCCCTCGTGGCTCCACCGACCTACTTCTTTCGCCTATATATACTCATATACCCTGAAAACATCTGAGAGCACCACGCAACCCTATTTCCACCGCTGCAACCTTCTGTACCCGTGAGTCCCATCTTGGGGCCTTTTCCGGCGCTCCACCGGAGGGGGAATCGATCACGGAGGGCTTCTACATCAACACCATAGCCTCTCCGATGATGTGTGAGTAGTTTACCACAGACCTTTGGGTCCATAGTTATTATCTAGATGGCTTCTTCTCTCTCTTTGGATCTCAATACAAAGTTCTCCCCGATTCTCTTGGAGATCTATTCGATGTAATTCTTTTTGCGGTGTGTTTGTCGAGATCCGATGTAATTCTATTTGATTCTTCTCTGAATTCTTATATGCATGATTCAATATCTTTGCAAGTCTCTTTGAATTATCAGTTTGGTTTGGCCTACTAGATTGATCTTTCTTGCAATGGGAGAAGTGCTTAGCTTTGGGTTCAATCCTGCGGTGTCCTTTCGTAGTGACAGTAGGGGCAGCAAGGCACATATTGTATTGTTGCCATCAAGGATAAAAGATGGGGTTTATATCATATTGCTTGAGTTTATCCCTCTACATCATGTCATCTTGCCTAATGCGTTACTCTGTTCTTATGAACTTAATACTCTAGATGCATGCTGGATAGCGGTCGATGTGTGGAGTAATAGTAGTAGATGCATAATCGTTTCGGTCTACTTGTGACGGACATGATGCCTATATACATGATCATGCCTAGATATTCTCATAACTATGCGCTTTTCTATCAATTGCTCGACAGTAATTTGTTCACCCACCGTAGAATTTGCTATCTTGAGAGAAGCCACTAGTGAAACCTATGGCCCCGGGGTCTATCTTCCATCATATTATTTCCTATCAACTAGCTATTTCTGTCGCTGTTTATTTTGCAATCTTTACTTTCCAATCTATACAACAAAAATACCAAAAATATTTATCTTATTATATTTATCAGATCTCACTTTTGCAAGTGGCTGTGAAGGGATTGACAACCCCTTTATCACGTTGGTTGCAAGGTTCTTGATTGTTTGTGCAGGTACGAGGGATTTGCGTGTAGTCTCCTACTGGATTGATACCTCGGTTCTCAAAAACTGAGGGAATTCTTACGCTACTTTGTTGCATCACCCTTTCCTCTTCAAGGGAAAACTAATGCATGCTCAAGAGGTAGCAAGCCGCACGTGTGCTGAATGCGGAGGTGTCGTCCGTTCGGCACTTGATCGGGAGTTCGTGGGACGAATCATGATTGGATCGTGAAGATGTTCGACTACATCAACAACGTTTCTTAATGCTTCCGCTTAGCAATCTACAAGGGTATGTAGATCTAATCTCTCCTCTCGTAGATGTTCATCTCCTAGATTTATCTTGGTGAGCGTAGGAATTTTTTTGTTTCCCATGCAACGTTCCCCAACAAAGTGTGCATAAGGTAATGAGGTTTGGCGTAAATTTAGTGTGCCTAGAAAAATGGTTTGCTGATCAGTGCAAGAGTCTATAGCTGAATGACAAAGGTTCTGTAAAACTGAATTTCATTTTGAAACGACATGTGTCAACTTACTCAAAAGTGTTAATGTCCAGCCCATACATGACTTGTCGGTGGCTAATCCCTTTCCAGAATTATTGAACTGGAGAAAGTATTTGTAATATGAGTTTGAACTTGAGCCTTTTAATATTTGAATTCGAACCTTGTAATATTTGTGACATTTGTGATAGAATCATTGCAATGGCATTGTGTTCTTTTCTTTGAATGTCCTGCTGTAATTTGTGTATTTGGAGTCTGACCACGTCCGTTGTGATGTCTTCTCTTTGCTTGCGCTGGAGCTCCAACACCCATTCTCACTAATGGGTGGTCGGCTGTGATGGAAATCGACCACATTTGAAAATTCTTGTCATTGTTATGCTCATGCTTTACGAAAGCACCGAAGGGCTTTTCCTGTTCATTGACTACATTCCGTCTTGCAGATCCTTGGTTGTGCTCTCCTTAAATTTCGGTTGTTTGCCACTGTATGTTAAGTACCATTTGAAAGCACTTAGGCCTAAGCACCACCTATCTAACTTTCTTTTTTTCTATGGGGGAGCTTTCTTATCCTTGGGAGCAACTTTTACTTACACCTAAGTATTTGTAACTTACATTTCCTGCTTAATTAAACTCCTATACCTAACAAACCACATGAAAAATTAACTACTTCAGATGCTATGATGGTTGTATTTTCCTTTATCTAAAAATGATAATCAATCACGGAGCACGTTTGCCCCGTCGTATGGACCATGCGATGTTACAAACGTAGGTGGTCAAGCATTTGGTAGTGTAAACACAGTCCTGCAATGTCGCACTTCTCAAGCAATTGGCAATGCAAACGTAGTGTGAGCGTAATCATTTGCATAGAACTCGGGGAAAACATACTTTACAGATGTGTTGTTCATAGATTATTTTTTGCTCCTCTGTACGACACGGGAAAGTGGCCCGCGGGCACTAGTCAGCCAGGATCCTAATTAGTAAGGATTCGGCTGGCAAATTCCAGGTAAACGCGTCGCGTGGTGCATGAGTATGCAGGATGCCGCCATGAACGTGCGCAGACAAAGACGCCCCTAGCTGACCTGCATGTTAGTCCTTGGTTGTTGGGTTGCTCTTCCCAAAGAAGGATATGGGAAACGATCATCGTTGTCTGACATTGTTAAATAAACAGGATATATACATACGCATTAAGAACATAATTGCTTCCAGACCATTGCAAGAAACATCGTTCAAATAATTCACTTAACTTTCATTTTATATTTCAAATAGTCCGCTTAGCTTCCGGGTTGTAGTTGGTTTCCGCGCCAATTGGCGTAACGGGTCATCTAGTACTATTAGAGGCGGTGCACTTGCGCCACTCTGGCAAGCTTTTTCATGGGACCCAATCGTACAAATGGGCGATGGACAAGGAGGAGATGACTCCAGATGAAAGATCGAGGATGTCTCCTAGAGGGGGGTGAATAGGCGCTTTAAATTATTACGGTTTAGGCTTGAACAAATGCGGAATAATCCTAGCGGTTAATTTGTCAAGCACAAAACCTAAAACAGCTAGGCTCACCTATGTGCACCAACAACTTATGCTAAGCAAGATAAACAACTAAGTTATAGCAAGATAAACAACTAAGTGATAGCAAGATATATAGCATGAAACAATATGGCTATCACAAAGTAAAGTGCATAAGTAAAGGGATCGGGTAAGAGATAACAGAGGAACGCGGAGACGACGATGTATCCTGCAGTTCACACCCTTGCAGATGCTAACCTCTGTTTGGAGCGGTGTGGAGGCACAATGCTCCCCAAGAATCCACTAGGGCCACCGTAATCTCCTCACGTCCTCGCACAATGCAAGATGCCGTGATTACACTAAGGGACCCTTGAGGGCGGTCACTGAACCTGTACACTTTGGCAACCCTTGGGGGCGGTCACCAGAACCCGTAAAATTGCTCGGGCGATCTCCACAACCTAATTGGAGGCCCCGATGCTTGCCCAGAGCTTTACACCACAATGATTGAGCTCCGAACACTACCAACCGTCTAGGGCGCCCAAGCACCCAAGAGGAGCAAGCTCAAGGGTACCAAGCACCCAAGAGTAATAAGCTTCTCAACTTGTAACTTCCATGTATCACCGTGGAGAACACCCAAGAGGAGCAAGCTCAAGGGTACCAAGCACCCAAGAGTAATAAGCTTCTCAACTTGTAACTTCCATGTATCACCGTGGAGAACTCAAACCGATGCAACTAATGCAATGGCAAGGGCACACGGAGTGCCCAAGTCCATCACTCTCAAATCCCACCAAAGCAACGAAAGCTATGGAGGAAAAAGAGAGGAAGAACAAGAAGGAGAACACCAAGAACTCCAAGATCAAGATCCAAGGGGTTCCCCTCACGTAGAGGAGAAAGTTATTGGTGGAAATGTGGGTCTAGATCTCCTCTCTCTTTTCCCCCCAAAACTAGCAAGAATCCATGGAGGGATTGAGAGATAGCAAGCTCGAAGAAGGTCAACAATGGGGGAATAACACGAGCTAAAGAGATAAGGTTCAATGGGGAAGAAGACCCCCCTTTAGAGGACCTCCCGAACCCAGGCGTTATGCACTTAGGTCATGCACAAGCGGTACTACCGCTCGGGGGAGCGGTACTACCGCTTAGCACGGTCAAACAGCCCAATGAGAGAGAAAAACGTGAGCTGTAGTTTGATACGTCTCCAACGTATCTGTAATTTTTTATTGTTCCATGCTATTATATTATCTATTTTGGATGTTTATGGGCTTTATTATACACTTTTATAGTATTTTTGGGACTAACCTATTAACCGGGGGCCCAGCCCAAATTGATGTTTTCTTGCCTATTTCAGTGTTTCGAAGAAAAGGAATATCAAACGGAGTCCAAACGAAATGAAACCTTCGAGAGAGTTATTTTTGGAACGAAAGCAATCCAGGAGACTTGGAGTAGACGTCAGGGAAGCTTCAAGGTGGCCATGAGGCAAGGAGGCGCGCCTGCCCCCCTGGGCCCGCCCCCCACCCTCGTGGGCCCCTCGTGGCTCCCCTGACCGACTTCTTTCGCCTATATATGTCCATATACCCTAAAAACATCGAGGAACAGAATAGATCGGGAGTTCCGCCGCCGCAAGCCTCTGTAGCCACCAAAAACCAATCGGGACCCTATTCTGGCACCCTGCCGGAGGGGGGATCCCTCACCGGTGGCCATCTTCATCATCCCGGCGCTCTCCATGACGAGGAGGGAGTAGTTCACCCTCGGGTCTGAGGGTATGTACCAGTAGCTATGTGTTTGATCTCTCTCTCTCTCGTGTTCTTGATTCGGTACGATCTTGATGTATCGCGAGCTTTGCAATTATGCTATTATTGTTGGGAGAACTTGCACTGGTGAAAGTATGAACCCTAGGCCTTGTTTCCAAGCATTGCAATACCATTTACGCTCACTTTTATCATTATTACCTTGCTGTTTTTATATTTTCAGATTACAAAAACCTATATCTATCATCCATATTGCACTTGTATCACCATCTCTTTGCCAAACTAGTGCACCTATACAATTTACCATTGTATTGGGTGTGTCGGGGACACAAGAGACTCTTTGTTATTTGGTTGTAGGGTTGCTTGAGAGAGACCATCTTCAACCTACGCCTCCCACAGATTGATAAACCTTGGGTCATCCACTTGAGGGAAATTTGCTACTGTCCTACAAACCTCTGCACTTGGAAGCCCAACAACGTCTAAAAGAAGAAGGTTGTGTAGTAGACATCAAGCTCTTTTCTGGCGCCGTTGCCGGGGAGGTTAGTGCTTGAAGGTATATCTTTAGATCTTGCAATCGAATCTTTTAGTTTCTTGTTGTATCACAAGTTTAGTTTATAAAATAAAACTACCAAAAATGGAATTAAGTTTGCCTCATATTCTTCATCTTTTTAATGTCTTTCGTGAAAATGATGGGAAGGAAAATTGTGCTCAAGTACTAGAAGAAGAATTACATAGAATGCTTGGCATATAATATGTGAATGATGAGCATGATTGCAATGTTGTTAGTATGAATTCTTTGAATACCCATGATGCTAATGATATGCAAAGCCACAAGCTTGGGGATGCTATGTTTGATGAAGATGATATGTTTAGTCCCCCAAGTTTTGATGAGCAGATTTATTATAATGAAAGCATGCCTCCTATTTATGATGATTATTGTGATGACACGTATGCTATAAAGAATAAAGATAACCATGAAACTTGTCATCATGATTTTAATTTCAATTGGATTATGCTTCACATGATAGTTATTTTGTTGAGTTTGCTCCCACAACTATTGATGAGAATAAATTTGCTTATGTGGAGAGTAGTAAAATTTCTATGCAAGTAGATCATGAAAAGAATACTTTATGTGATGGTTATATTGTTGAATTCATTCATGATGCTACTGAAAATTATTATGAGGGAGGAATATATGCTTGTAGGAATTGCAATAATATCAAGGTTCCTCTCTATGTGCTTAAAATCTTGAAGTTATGCTTGTTTTGCCTTCCTATGCTAGTTGATTATTGTTCCCATAAGTTGTTTGCTCACAAAATCCCTATGCATTGGAAGTGGGTTAGACTTAAATGTGCTAGTCATATTCTTCATGATGCTCCCTTTATGTTTCACTTCTTATCTTATATGTGAGCATCATTGAAATCATCATGCCTGGCTAGGGGTGTTAAACGTTAGCGCTTGTTGGGAGGCAACCCAATTTTATTTTTATTCCTTGATTTTTGTTCCTTTTTAGTAATAAATAAATCATCTAGCCTCTGGTTAGATGTGGTTTTATGTTTTAATTAGTGTTTGTGCCAAGTAAGACCTATAGGATCTTCTTGGGTGAAAGTTAATGTGATTTTGCTGTAAAAAACAGAAACTTTGCGCTCACGATATTAGCTGTAATTTTTTTACAGAAGAGCGATTTTAAGTTGATTCTTTTTGTAGAAGATTAATAGACAAATTCCTCAGGTCCACCAATTTATTTCAGAATTTTTGGAGTTCCGGAAGTATACGTTTGATACAGATTACTACAGACTGTTCTGTTTCTGACAGATTCTGTTTTCATTGTGTTGTTTGCTTATTTTGATGAATCTATGAGTGGTATCGGATGGTATGAACCGTAGAGAAGTTGGAATACAGTAGATATTACACAAATATGAATTTATAATGAGTTCACAACAATACCTAAGTGGTGATTTATTTTCTTATACTAATGGAGCTTACGAGTTTTCTGTTAAGTTTTGTGTTGTGAAGTTTTCAAGTTTTGGGTAAAGATTCGATGGACTATGGAATAAGGAGTGGCAAGAGCCTAAGCTTGGGGATGCCAAAGGCACCCCAAGGTAATATTCAAGGATGACCAAGAGCCTAAGCTTGGGGATGCCCCGGAAGGCATCCCCTCTTTCGTCTTCGTTCATCGGTAACTTTACTTGGAGCTATATTTTTATTCACCACATGATATGTGTTTTGCTTGGAGCATCATTTTATTTTCTTTTGTTTTGCTTGCTGTTTGAATAAAATACCAAGATCTTAAATTCTTAAATGTTAGAGTCTTCAAATAGTTGCATAATTATTAAACTACTCATTGATCTTCACTTATATCTTTCGGAGTAGTTTGTCGTTTGCTCTAGTGCTTCACTTATATCCTTTTAGAGCACGGCGGTGGCTTTATTTTGAAGAAATATATGAACTCGCATGCTTCACTTATATTATTTTGAGAGTCCTAAACAGCATGGTAATTTTCTTTGGTTATGAATTTAGTCCTAATATGATGGGCATCCAAGATGGGTATAATAAAAACTTTCATATAAAGTGCATTGAATACTATGAGAAGTTTGATTCCTTATGATTGTTTTGAGATATGAAGATGGTGATATTAGAGTCATGCTAGTTGAGTAGTTGTGAATTTGAGAGATACTTGTGTTAAAGTTTGTGATTCCCGTAGCATGCACGTATGGTGAACAGTTATGTGATGAAGTCGGAGCATGATTTATTTATTGATTGTCTTCCTTATGAGTGGCGGTCGGGGACGAGCGATGGTCTTTTCCTACCAATCTATCCCCCTAGGAGCATGCGCTTAGTACTTTGTATCGATGACTAATAGATTTTTGCAATAAGTATGTGAGTTCATTATGACTAATGTTGAGTCCATGGATTATACGCACTCTCACCCTTCCACCATTGCTAGCCTCTCTAGTACCGCACAACTTTCACCAGTACCATAAACCAACCATATACCTTCCTCAAAACAGCCACCATACCTACCTATTATGTCATTTCCATAGCCATTCCGAGATATATTGCCATGCAACTTTCCACCGTTCCGTTTATTATGACACGCTCCATCATTGTCATATTGCTTTGCAAGATCATGTAGTTGACATCGTATTTGTGGCAAAGCCACCGTTCATAATTCTTTCATACATGTCACTCACGAGTCATTGCACATCCCAGTACACCGCCGGAGGCATTCATATAGAGTCATATCTTGTTCTAAGTATTGAGTTGTAATTCTTGAGTTGTAAGTAAATAAAAGTGTGATGATCATCATTATTAGAGCATTGTCCCAGTGAGGAAAGGATGATGGAGACTATGATTCCCCCACAAGTCGGGATGAGACTCCTGACGAAAAAAAAAGAGAAAAAAGAGGCCAAAAAAGAGAAGGCCCAAAAAATAAAAAAAATGAGAGAAAAAGAGAGAAGGGGCAATGCTACTATCCTTTTATCACACTTGTGCTTCAAAGTAGCACCATGATCTTCATGATAGAGAATCTCCTATGTTGTCAGTTTCATATACTAGTGGGAATATTTCATTATAGAACTTGGCTTGTATATTCCAATGATGGGCTTCCTCAAAATGCCCTAGGTCTTCGTGAGCAAGCGAGTTGGATGCACACCCACTTAGTTTCTTTTTGAGCTTTCATACACTTATAGCTCTAGTGCATCCGTTGCATGGCAATCCCTACTCACTGACATTGATATCTATTGATGGGCATCTCCATAGCCCGTTGATACGCCTAGTTGATGTGAGACTATCTTCTCCTTTTTGTCTTCTCCACAACCACCATTCTATTGCACCTATAGTGTTATGTCCATGGCTCACGCTCATGTACTGCGTGAAGATTGAAATAGTTTGAGAACATCAAAAGTATGAAACAATTGCTTGGCTTGTCATCGGGGTTGTGCATGATTTAAATATTTTGTGTGATGAAGATAGAGCATAGCCAGACTATTTGATTTTGTAGGGATAGCTTTCTTTGGCCATGTTATTTTGAGAAGACATGATTACTTTGTTAGTATGCTTGAAGTATTATTATTTTTATGTCAATATTAAACTTTTGTCTTGAATCTTATGGATCTGAATATTCTTGCCACAATAAAGAGAATTACATGGATAAATATGTTAGGTAGCATTCCACATCAAAAATTCTGTTTTTATCATTTACCTACTCGAGGACGAGCAGGAATTAAGCTTGGGGATGCTGATACATCTCCAACGTATCTATAATTTTTTATTGTTCCATGCTATTATATTATCTTTTTGGATGTTTATGGGCATTATTATACACTTTTATATTATTTTTGGGACAAACCTATTAACCGGAGGCCCAGCCCAAATTGTTGTTTTCTTGCCTATTTCAGTGTTTTGAGAAAAGGAATATCAAACAGAGTCCAAACGGAATGAAACCTTCGGGAGAGTTATTTTTGGAACGGAAGCAATCCAGGAGACTTGGAGTAGACGTCAGGGAAGCTTCGAGGTGGCCACGAGGCAGGGAGGCGCGCCTGCCCCTCCTGGGCGCGCCCCCACCATCGTGGGCCCCTCGTGGCTCCCCTGACCGACTTCTTTCGCCTATATATGTCCATATACCCTAAAAACATCGAGGAACGGAATAGATCGGGAGTTCCGCCGCCGCAAGCCTCTGTAGCCACCAAAAACCAATCGGGACCCTGTTCCGGCACCCTGCCGGAGGGGGGATCCCTCACCGGTGGCCATCTTCATCATCCCGGCGCTCTCCATGACGAGGAGGGAGTAGTTCACCCTCGGGGCTGAGGGTATGTACCAGTAGCTATGTGTTTGATCTCTCTCTCTCTCTCGTGTTCTTGATTCGGCACGATCTTGATGTATCGCGAGCTTTGCAATTATGTTATTATTGTTGAGAGAACTTGCACTAGTGAAAGTATGAACCCTGGGCCTTGTTTCCAAGCATTGCAATACTGTTTACGCTCACTTTTATCATTAGTTACCTTGCTGTTTTTATATTTTCAGATTACAAAAACCTATATCTATCATCCATATTGCACTTGTATCACCATCTCTTCGCCGAACTAGTGCACCTATACAATCTACCATTGTATTGGGTGTGTTGGGGACATAAGAGACTCTTTGTTATTTGGTTGCACGGTTGCTTGAGAGAGACCATCTTCAACCTACGCCTCCCACGGATTGATAAACCTTAGCTCATCCACTTGAGGGAAATTTGCTACTGTCCTACAAACCTCTGCACTTGGAGGCCCAACAACGTCTACAAGAAGAAGGTTGTGTAGTAGACATCATAGTTCTGCCAGAGAGGTAGTACCACTCTGGGGAGAGGTAGTGTCGCTCGGGTGGAGAGGTAGTACCGCTTACCGCTTATAAGAGGTACTACCGCTTACCGCTTATAAGAGGTACTACCGCTCTACTACCACAAAACCCGACACGAAAAAACGCATCCCCAGAAGCAGCGGTACTACGCGCGACACAGGGCCATGCTACTACCGCTCTAGAGAGCAGTACTATCGCTTGAGGCTTTCAGGAACACAACGGAGGAAACAGAGGATGCAATAAAGCCTAAACTGCCACAACTTCTGCGTATGAGCTCCGAATTGAGCAAACTCAAGTTGGTTGGATAGTTGACGACAAGTAGCATCCCCAAGATGGTTAAGAAGAGTAAGTAGAAAATTGCCAAAGGTATAGAGATGTGAAACCTCTATGAATGAAGAACCGACAAAAACCCCAACATCGAAAACATCATAGTAGATGCATGTGAACTCCGTTTTCGATGAACTCGAGCTTGTCATCAAGATGACCATAAGATCTAAGACTCACAAAGAGAAAGACCAAACAAGAACCATGAGAAATGATGAAAGGATGCAATGGTTTGAGCTCCCGACGAACGATACGATCAAGCTACACATTAGAGAGCCCCCCTTGATAGTACGTCAATCGATCCTACAACCCGGTCTCCCAGCTACCACCAAGAGACCAGTAAAATAGAAAACCTATCAAGGGCAAACATTTGCCTTGCTAGTTGATGATGATATTGACTCCCTCAAGTTGGACCACCTTTCTTGATTGTGTTGGCTCGACGAAGATTAGTTGATTGCTCCCCCATACTCCACTGTGGGTGAGCCACTCTTCGACACATCTTCACAAGTCCATTGACATAACAATGGACGGCAAGCATCAAGCACTTGATCTCTTCGTGATGCTCCACTTGAACTTGCACACAGCAAACTTGATGACGATCACCACTTGATGTCATCCTCCATGGGTTGTATGATATCTTCCTCTTGATGCAAGGCCATGGACACATTCCTAACCCCACATAGAACTCTCACATAGACCACAGGTTAGTACACAAAGTGTTGGGGATATAACTACTGCGTATGAATCGCCCAGGAGGGGATGGGTCATACCATTGGCGACTTATCAACGAAGATGGCGGGTCATAGCAAGCCTATTAACGGCCCAAGACCCAGGGGCGACTTGAGGCCCAAGAGGATGAACCACCACATGTATAACTTGTGTTGTAAGGCAAGCTTAGTTAGTCACCGAGCCAGACACGTTGTGTATGAGCTGGCCGGGACTCTGTAAGCCGTCGGGCATCAACCTGTGTATATAAAGGGGTGACTCGGCGGCGAGTTAGGGATAAGAAACAGTAAGTCGAGAACTAGGTCATGCGTATTCGCTCACTGGTAATCGAAACCCAAGCAATACAACCCCAAACTAGAGTAGGCCTTTACCTCCACCGCGAGGGGCCGAACCAGTATAAACTCTCTGTGTCCTTTGTCCCGATTAACCCCTTTAAGCTAACCTAGTTGCGATGGCTCCACGACTAAGTCCTTCCGCTAGGACATCTGTCGTGTCAAGTCCACGACAGTTGGCACCCACCATGGGGCCAGCGCACAGTGATTTCGAGTTCTGGAAGGGCAGCTTCGCACGGATCAAGGGATACGTTGTGGGCGGGATGACCAAGAGTCGTCGCGGCAAGCTCTACATCGACGACGCTGGTTGGGGCCCCGAGGCCGGCTCAATTGAGTATGGGTACCAGGTCCCCTTCGGCAGAATCCACGTCTTCATCGGCAAGATCGGCGAGTCGGGCCCTGAGCCGGACACCTACACCGACATCATCGAGACGGCTCAGCGCGCACGACCCGCCAAAGTCCAAAACACTATGAGGCGCGCCTTTGTGGGTTTCATCCACGGGGCGGAACTTGAGGAAGGTTCCGTGTCTGGCGGTGAGACGGCCATCTACTCTGATGGTGAGTCGTCAACCGATGAGACCAATTCAATGTATCAGCTACAAGATGGCCGGCTTGGGGGCTGCTCCGATGGCGACAATATTCCGGACCCCTATGAGCCGTCGAACTGGGTGGCAATCTTCATGGTCGGTACACAACCAGTGCTCGGCTCGACAACCGCCACGGCCATGAACTCCAGCTCAACGGCCGTGGCGACGGCTGGGCCTAGAGGCCCAGTGTGCCCGCCGGCTTAGGCCCTGACCGAATTGCTGGATGCTTTGGCGGCTTTGATGGGGTGGAGATGACCCCGGACACTCAAGAACAGCATAAGGTGGATGTTGCGAAGCTACGAGATGAGATAGCTCAGGCCAAGGAAGAACTAGCGGCTGAGAATGCTAGGATGGCTACGGAGCGAGCTGCTTTGGACGCTCAGGCACAACGGATTCATGCAGATTCTTTCCGGCTCATATTGGATCAAAACGCTTCAAATGCCATCAGGAGAAGGAGGCACCAGAGTTGTTTACCTCCGGTTTATGATGCGAGAAACCTCTTCAACACGCCTAGGGAAGGGACCAGTGAACCGGGCGATTGAGGCGCCCTTGACTGGAGCACCCGTTCAGCCGCGTGCCATGGATCCGCCTCGTTTGGATATGACTCTGCCTCAGCATGTTCCGACACCGCCGGGTCATTATTCTAATCCTTTGGATAACATGATCGCTGTGGCAACACGATTGGCAGCTCTCCTAGTTGACGGCGAGTCTCCAGCTGTGGCTCAACAGGCGGCTTATTCATATAGTCGTGAACAGATTCACTCAACCCCTCGACCAAGCCAGAGTTATAGCAGGCACATTGACTTGCCAGCAGTTTCAAGCAGTGAGCAGCACCATAACCAGCCTCATAGGCATGACCTGATGCACGGTGGTGTCGATGCTCGGACTTTGGTGGATCAGGGCAGGGCACGTCGGGAGGCTGAGCTGGCGGCTTGACAGCAATCGCCGGTTTATCCATCAGCATCGGTGGAAGCAGGAGTGACTTCTAGAACCTTGTGTGTGCCATGTTTAGTGCCGGCTCTACGTAACGAGCGTTTGCCTAAGGATTTTGAGGGTCCTCGTAAGGTGCCTAATTACACGGCAAGATCAGCCCCCTGAGGCTTGGATTGAGAGCTATGAGATGGCCATGGAGATGCTGGATGTTAGTGATGCTGCATGTGATAAGTATTTCACCATGATGTTGGATGGGCCGGCTCGTACTTGGTTGAAAGGGCTGCCCGCGAACTCCATTAGATCATGAGCAGAATTGAAAACTCGGTTTATCCAAAATTTTAAAGACACGTGCAAGCAGCCTATGACGATCCTGGATTTGGATTCTTGTGTCCAAGGTGAGGGCGAGTCGACAACCAATTGGGTGCACCGGATCTCAGCTGTTATACACTCATCGGACAGTATCAATGCCGGTTCAGCAGTCCTGATGTTGGAGAAGAATTGTCGTTTCCTCCCCCTTAAGCAAAAACTGGGGTGGCTTAAACGCCACTGCAATGACATGGGGGAGCTCATGGCGGCTCTCGTCAATTATGCCGACTCTAATAGTACCAAAGACCCCGACTCTGATGATGAGAAGGCGGGTAAGGGGAAGAACAGCGGCAATACGAAGGGACAGCAGCATAACACAGCAGGTCAGGGCGACAACGGTAAGCGCAAGGCTGATGGTAATTTAGACTTTGTGGCTAACACCAATACGCAGAATAATAATCAGCGTCACAAGGGAAAGCCGCCCCGGCTTGGAGGGCCAGAATTTAACATTGAGGCGATGATGAATCAGCCTTGTCCAAAGCATTGTACGCAATAGAAACCGACCAATCATCTATGGAAGGATTGCTTCATCATGAGGGAGTATAGGAATTCTGATTTTTTCCAGAATAATCATGGCCCGAATGGCGGCTCAGGATCCGGCTCTCACGGGCCTGGCTTTGGTGGTGGCGGTTCAAACTCTGGTTTCCAGGGCCAAGGCAATCAAGGTGGTTTTAATCAGCAGTCTGGTCAAGGGAATCGGCAACAGTAATCTGGTTATCAAAGTAATCCGAAGCAGTTCAATAGTGGACAGTATCATGTGTTCACCACGAGTTTATGTAAACGAGACCAGAAGATTCATAAAAGGGCGGTGAACGCAGTTGAGCCGGCGATTCCCCGTTACTTGCGATGGTCTGAACATCCTATTCTCTAGAGCCGTGAGGATCACCCGCCCCGGGTTGATAATCCGGGCCACTTGGCTTTAGTGGTTGCGTCTCAGGTTGGAGGTTGCAGGTTCATGAAGGTGCTCATGGATGGAGGCAGCAGCATCAATATCCTTTACTATAAAACTTTCCGTCGTATGAGCTTGACTGACAAGGATCTTAATCCGTCGAACACTGTTTTTCATGGTGTGGTGCCTGGTAAGTCGGCGTATCCGGTGGGCAAGATAGCTTTGGAAGTGGCTTTCGGTGATGATCATGATTCCAGAGTTGAGACATTGACCTTTGAGGTGGTTAAAATCAAGAGCCCTTATCACGCTTTGTTTGGGTGGCCGGCTTATGCTAAGTTCATGGCAAGGCCTTGTTATGTTTATCTACAGCTTAAGATGCCGGGTTATAAGGGTACCATCACAGTGCATGGGAACCGGAAGATAGCCTTGGAGTGTGAAGAGGGCGATGCTGCTTATGCTAAGTCTGTTTGTGCAACAGAAGAGTTGAAGTTTTACAACGATAATGTTGACCCGGCAGATATGACACCTTTGAAGAAGCCAACCACAAAGCATGACCCTCTGTTGAAATTTAAATCAGCAAATGACACTAAGTTGGTTGATTTTGTTTCTGACGATTCATCCAAGCAGTTCAGTATCCGCGCTAATCTGGATTCGAAATAGGAAAGTGCGCTCATCGAGTTCATCCGTGAGAACCGAGGTATCTTTGCATGGAAGCCTTTAGACATGCCAAGTAGACCCAGGGAACTCGCTGAGCATAGTCTTAATATTGATCCAAAGTTTAAACCGGTCAAGCAATTCCTTCGTCGCTTTAACGAAGAGAGGCGTAAGGCCATTGGTGAAGTGGCCCGGCTCTTGGCAGCTGGGTTCATTGTTGAAGTTTTTCATCCTGAATGGTTGGCTAACCCGGTGCTGGTGCTTAAGAAAAATGGTACTTGGCGCATGGGTGTGGATTACATAGACCTTAATAAAGCATGTCCGGCCAATCCTTTTGTTCTTCCCCGTATTGATCAGATTATTGATGCTATGGCGGGTTGTGAGCGTTTGAGTTTTTTGGATGCTTATTTTGGGTATCATCAGATCGAGATGGCAGTCAAGGACCAGGAGAAGACAGCCTTCATCACTCCCTTTAGGGCCTTCTGCTATGTGTCTATGCCTTTTGGGCTCAAGAGTGCCCATGCGACTTACCAGCGGCGTGTTCAAAATTGCCTTCATGATCAGATTGGACGCAATGTTCATGCTTATGTGGATGATATTGTTGTGAAATCCACGAAGAAGGAAACCTTGATAGATGATTTAAAAGAGACCTTTGACAATCTCCGGGTCTACAAGATGATGCTTAACCCGGCCAAGTGTGTCTTTGGTGTGCCGGCAGGCAAGCTCTTGGGTTCTTTGGTTTCTGAAAGAGGCATTGAAGCTAACCAGGAGAAAATCAAGGTTATTACTTCCCTGGCTAAACCGGCATGTATTAATGATGTTCAGCGTCTGGCGGGTTGTATTATGGCTTTAAGCTGGTTCATAAGCCGGTTGGGAGAAAAAGCTATCCCTCTGTACCAGATGATGAAGAAAACAAATCACTTGGTCTGGAGTGATGCTGCTGATCACGCGTTTGAAGCCCTGAAAAAGCACTTAGCTGAGCCACAGATCCTTGCCGCTCCTATTGATAAGGAGCCCTTGTTGTTATATGTGGCTGCCAATGGACGAGCTGTCAGTGTAGCCATTGTGGTGGAACAGAAGGAAGCAGGCAAGGAACATCCGGTTCAGCGGTCGATTTATTAATATCAGTGAGGTGCACATTGAATCCAAGCAGAGGTATCTGCATTGGCAGAAGCTGGTGTATCGGGTGTTCATGGCTAGTCAAAAGCTCAAGCAATATTTCCTTGGTCATCCCATCACTTTGGTTAGTTCTGCTCCTTTAGGAGATATTATTCAAAACAGAGAAGCCACAGGTCGGGTAGCCAAGTGGGCCATCAAGCTTGGACCCCATGGTTTGAAATATATGCCTCGCACAGCCATCAAATCTCAAGCACTTGTGGATTTCATCAATGATTGGACAGAGCTGCAGATGCCTGAGGAGAAGCCGGATAGCACATATTGGACTATCACTTTGATGGATCTAGGCAGTTGGAAGGCTTGGGGCTGGAGTTGTTTTGACTTCCCCACGAGGTGATAAATTTTGTTATGTTTTAAGGTTGATGTTCCCTTGTACTAACAATGTAGCTGAGTATGAAGCCTTGCTCCATGGTCTCCGGATGGCTAAGGAGATGAATCTAAGCCAGGTGAGGTGCTTTCGCCACTCAGATTTGGTGGCTCAGCAAGTCTCAGGCACTTGGGATTCTAAACACCCACTCATGGCGGCTTACCGCCGAGAGGTTGATGCTATTGTTGGTCATTTAAAAGGCTATCAAGTGGAACATGTTGATCACAGGAAAAATGAGGTGGCTGATGCTTTGAGCTGGCTAGGGTCCCAGCGTAAGCCGGTACCACCTAATGTTTTCCTTGATATTCTGCATAACCCTTCAGTCAAATTGCCTACGGAAGAGGACCTTGCTATTCCTGACCTGGAGGCGCAATTGGTGGCGGCTCTTCATGTTATTCCTGATTGGACAGTTCCATATTTGGCTTATATGACCCGGGGCGAGTTGCCTGAAGATGAAACTTTGGCCAAGCAGATAACCCGGCGGTCTAAGTCAATGACTATTGTCAATGGAGAGTTGCATCGTTGCAGTGTCACAAGGGTATTTCAACATTGTGTTTCCCCTGAGGAGGGCCGTGAGATTCTACGAGAGATTCATGAAGGAGATTGTGGTCATCATGCCGGCTCTAAGTCCCTCATAGCCAAGGCTTTTCGTCATGGGTTTTATTGGCTGACGGCTCATGCTGATGCAGAGGATTTGGTCAGTAAATGTGATGGTTGTCAGAAATTTTCAAGACGAGCTCATGTGCCGGCTCAAGAATCGAGGATGATTCCAATTACTTGGTTGTTTGCAGTCTGGGGGCTGGATATGGTTGGACCTTCCAAAAGGTCCACAGATAAAAGACCCACCTTTTGGTGGCGGTTGACAAATTCACAAAGTGGGTTGAAGTAGAGCCGGTCAGTAAGTGTGACGCGGCAACAGCGGTTCAGTTCATCAAAAAGGTGATTTTCCGATTTGGCTTTCCTCACAGCATTATAACTGATAATGGCACTAATCTGTCCAAGGGTGCTATGAAAGAATTCTGTCAACGAGAGCATATTCGTCTTGAGGTATCATCAGTGGCTCACCCCCAGTCCAATGGCCAAGCTGAAAGAGCCAATCAAGAAATTTTGAGAGGCATCAAGCCCCGGCTTATGGTCCCTTTGCAGAGGACGCCGGGCTGTTGGGTGCAGGAATTGCCCTCGGTGTTATGGAGTATCAATACTACCCCCAACAGATCTACGGGTTACACGCCTTTCTTCATGGTTTACGGAGCAGAGGCGGTTCTCCCTAGTGACATCCGTCACGACTCACCCCGTGTGGCGGCTTATGTTGAAGCTGATAATGAAAAAGCACGTCAGGATGCTCTTGACCTGTTGGATGAGGAGCATGATCGTGCGGCGGCTCGTTCGGCAATTTACCAGCAAGACTGCGTCGTTATCGCAGCCGCCGGGTAAAAACCAGGACCTTTCAAGAAGGAGATTTGGTGCTCCGGCTCATCCAGGATCAAACTGACATGCACAAGCTATCCCCACCTTGGGAAGGGCCTTTTGTGGTCAGCAAAAATCTGAACAACGGGTCATACTACCTTACCGATGTTCGAGACCACAAGGACTCACGCACGTCGGAGGAGGAGACCCGCCGGCCGTGGAATATTGCTCATCTTCGGCCTTATTACACCTGAGCCACCGGCTCTTGTGATGTACATACTTTGTTGTATATATTATGATGAATATAATAAGGCCCGCATCCCTGATAATTCAGGGCCTCTATCGTTTCATTTATGAGAATATGAGTCTTTATTGTCACTTCATACGATCACTTGAGGGCTTCCTGCTTATTGAGCATAGCTATGACTACCCTCTTGATCCAGCTGGTATGCCATGATTACAAAATACTTGGGGGCTTCCTGATCATTGAGCATAGCTATGACTACCCTATTAATCCGGCTTATACGCTTGGAATGAAATATTACTTGGGGGCTCCTATTAATGAACAGAGCTTTGTTGTCCCTTGTAATAGGCTTGGACGCCAGGTGTATTCACCAAAAATCCTGGTTATCCTGCCTTTGTTTGCCTGCCACTCCGATCAGGTAATCCTGGAGTGACTCGTCGTACTCTTGACAATCAATCTTATAAAGACCCTGAATTTGTCAAAGTTAAAACGACGATTGGTCATGTGAGGTCCCACTTACGGGTTTGAATTAAGGTTTAACTCAGCGGCTGTGCGGCCCTTGAATAGCACTTGACATTGAGGCTTGGCAGCCTATGAATGCCTTGTTTTTTTTCTGATTTATGTTTGGTTTGAACATTTTTTGAGGTTCATCTTTGTGCCATGTTGATACATGGTTGAAAAAACTGATTAGGGCCATGTTGCCTTATGGTTCATATATGAATCTATCTGGCGTTTTATTAACCCGGCCTGGTTTTGGACTTTAAGTCGCCGGTGTGATAATTATGTGCTTGGAGTACTGTGCTCTAAGCTTTGGGATGTCACCCCTTGCTGCGTATGGCGTGATAAGCCGGCGGTATGAATGAATTGATGAGGGCTTTGTGCTCTCAATCTTTGGGTTGTTACCCTTACTGCATGACATATGATAAGCTAGCAGTGTGAACAAATATCACAGGTATGATATTTATTTTGTTGTGATTATATGAGGTTTTGATAAACCGGCCCTGGTTATGGACTATTTAGTCATCAGTGGCTTTTTATATGGGGTATTGTGACCCGCCCTGGGGTAAACCGCCAGGGCACTTGTTATCTGCTTATGTGCAGGAAAAAACGATAAGCATCGTCTGGATAATTGATGATATTATAAGCATAAGTGGCAGATCATCAAATGATGGATCAGTAGTGTTATGCAAATGAACACGCACAATGGCGTGACAGATCAGGGTTTTTTAACTAGCCTATTATAAGGCATCTGACGGCCCAAAATAATAAGTGTTTTTGAGACATGGCATCCAAATGCTATGACTGGTAAATCGGCTCATGAATCAAGACTTCTAGTCTTGGCGGGTCGAAGCCTCCGGGTCATCCTGCGCTTCTTCTTCTTCTTCTTGATTACCCATTCGCTAGAAGTCAGGCGTAGCCCAGTTGATACCGGTCAAAGCTCTAAACGCAGCCTCATCATCTATAAGATTTGATGGATCAATGTCAGAAGCGAAGGTATGCTTATGAGTCGGCGGTATGAGATCCACCTCCTGATGAACCGGTGCCTTCACCTTCTTGTTATCAGCGTCATAAGCCGCTTGGTATTGGGACAGATATGTGTCTTCAGCCAGCTTACTTGCCAATGGCCACATTTCTCTTGCTATCTTTGCAAAATAATCCGTGCTGAAGGGAGACCTGTCCTCTTTTACAATAGGGCAGCCATTGGCTAAATCTTCTGGATCAAGATCTGCTAGCCATGCCTTGGCCCGGCTTAGGGCAGTCATGGCACCGGCTCTGGCAGCGGATCGTTTTAACTCCTCAATTCTTTGGGGCAGTACCTATAGCTTTTCTAGTGTTTCCTTGATGAGGGAGGGCAGATGTTTCTTGTGAATAGCAGCATCGATTGTTTGTTGAGCGCCAGTGTATAGCTGCTCTACCAGAGTATAGACAGCCTTAAGTTTGATGCGCATGTCAGAACCCAACTTGGCGCTTCGGGAGCCTACATCCGTAAAATTATTGGTAAACCGGCAGATGATTATGATATACTGTTGGTGCAGAGGAAAGTATTTTTTGTTACTTACCGAAGATGGTTGTTGTCATGCTCTTGATTTGATGCTTTAAACCGGACAACTCATCAATTACCGGTTTAAGGGCTGCTTCGGCATCCTCCGCTCTTTTTAATAGAGCTGCTTTCTCGGTCTCCCAGCCAGATTTGTCAGTATTGAAGCTTTGTTTCAACTGCTCAATGTGTTCCAATGCAGTCTTCAGCTCTGACTTGGCCTTTGAAGTCTCAGACATTTGGGTTTCAATGTTGGCCCTCAAATCGCTGACTTGGGATTCCTTCGTGCTTAATTCAGCCTGCAACATGAATAAAATAGGAAGCATTATGATCATATTGTTTGAAGTCCCAAGCACAATACAAGTATTTTCCTTGGCACTTGGGGGCTAATGCATATTGCTCCTTTTTTAAGACAATTCTATGATGACCCGGCTATGCTGCTATGACTATAGCCGATTCATGGGGGCTACACAGCTAGTTTTTATTCATAGTGCTAGTGATAAGTCCCGGCTTATTCATACCGATTAAACCAGCCCTTGGGGGCTACAGGTGCAAAGTTGGTCACTGCTCATTGAAGTCAGCTTAGCTTGATAGCTTAAGCCGGCCCTTGGGGGCTACTAGTTTTGATCTTCATTTATTTATGACTATCTAAAAGTCTACAGTATATTCAATTCTATCATATTCTATAGAATTGGCGGCTGATAGAGATATATTTATAAAGAGGATTGTGCTGGATTACCTCAAAGCGCTCCTTCATCAGGTTGACCAAGCCGGCTTCAAAATCACGGCTGGTGTGAAGGTAGTTCAAATAACCAGAGTGAATCTCTTGAGCACTAAATTGAGTATAGCCTTCCAAGTCAACTTTCCATTTTCCCTTGTTAGCAGCAGAGAACTCCTCCTTGGCGCTGTGCTTGGACAGGGCAATGGGGTTGCTTGGGGCCTATTAAGCCATCCCAGTAATCATTATATCATCAAATTCCTGAACCGGCTGAGCAGGATTGGGCGGTTTATCATTTTCTGGATCAGCATCCATGGCATCTTGGGTAACGGGGTGGTCTTCTGGAGGGGGATCATCCACAGCAGTTTTTGACACCTGATGCGAAGTTTCAGATGTGACATGTTTCTCTGGTTGAGCAGTTTTGGATTCTTCAGCCGGTTTGTCAACTTTCTGTTTCTTGCTGGGCTTTGCTATACCACTGAAAAGGAAGCATAAGACAGAGTTAATATGACAATCACGAGTGCAAAGTGGATAGATTTAACACTCTTACCCAGGCACGGTCTTGAAAGCTGGGATTTGAGTCCCAGTTGAGTCGCCGGAGGAAGAATGAGACGTTCCCTGATAACTTGAATCAGACGGGTTAAGAGGTTGTCAAAAAAGACCCGCCTTGGGATAAGCTAAGTCAGAAATATTTGAAACCTCCGATCGACGCTTGCGAGGCGCTGGTGTGTTTGGTAAGCCAGAGGAAAGAATTCCACCACCACTATTCCCGGTTGTACGGTGAGCTTCATGTTGCTGCTTCTTCAAAAGAAACTTGGGATCCAAATAAGCTAAAGGATGGGAAAACCTTACTTTCCGGCTTGCTTGACGAACTTTCTGTCTTGGCAAGGGTTCAGAGTCGTAGGAAAGGATAGTTACCTCTTCAGCATTGGCTTGGCTTCCTGCCGCATCATCCTAATAGCAATCATTATCAATAAGATGTACAAAAAATGACCCAAGGGAGTCAAGTGTTACCTCCGACTCATCATTATCATCCAAGTCAAATAACTCAGAAGGATTGGATTTCTTCTTGGCAGGCTTTTTAATAGCCTTGGTCTTTGTCCGAGGCTTCTTGGTCGGCTTATCCTGCAGCTTCTTAGTCCAAAATGGAGAATCGGCCTGCAAGAAGTTAAATGGGTATGAAAAGGCAATGTAAGTCAAGGTATGCTTCAGTTACGAAATTGGTTAAAAGCTTACAGCAGGCGGTTTGTTCAGAACGCGGAAAGGATTCAATCAAACTTTACTGCAGTCTTCCAAGCTCTCATTCAATAGAGATTTGTTCATGTTATTGATGTCTTCATCAGTCAACTCAATCTGACAGTGGCGTTGAGGATCTTTTAACTTGCCGGTGTATTCATACATTAAACCGGGATGGCGGCTTAAGGGCAAGACTCTCCAGGCGACCCAACACCGAACTAGATCAATTCCAGTCAGGCCATTGGCCATCAAGGCCCAGATCTTTGAAAAGACTGGCATACACTTCTTTCGTTCTCCTGTACTGATGCAGTCTGGAAGAGGGTGCCTGTTGCTAAGCCGGCTTGCACGATAACCCGACAGAGGATTTTCCCCTTTTGGAGAAGTATCTTTGCAATAAAACAAGGTTTGGTTCCAGTCTTTGGGATGACTGGGCAGAGTGGCGGCTGGGAAAGTGGCTTCTTTCGATCGCTGTATGGAAATGCCGCCTAGCTCTAGGTTGGGCCCGTCTGTAAACTCGTTCTGCCGGTTTAAGTAATAAAACTCCCTGAATAGTTCTACGATGGGCTCCTATTGAAGGTACACCTTGTAGAATACTTGGAAGTTGCAGATGTTTGAGACGGAATTTGGTCCAATGTCTTGTGGATGGAGCTTGAAAAAGTGCAGCACGTCACGGGAGAATTTTGAGCCGGGAGGGCTGAAGCCCCGGAGCATATGATCAGTGAAGACAATAATTTCACCATCCTTGGGCGCAGGAGGAGTTTCAGTGCCCGGGACCCTCCAGTGAATGGCATCTTTCTTAGCCAAGACACATGTTTGAACGTATTCGTTCAAGTCTTCCTTGGTGACCCGGGAAACGACCCAGTTGCAGGCAGTGACAGTCTTGCCCATTTGGGTGAAGGCCTGAAAGAAAGAGATATTACCGGTTTAAGATTAAAGTTGCTAATCCGGAACGTTGATTCAAAAGTAAAGTGTTATAAGCGGCAGATGAACATTAAAGTATGTGGATATTCATATTAGCGGCTTAAAAGGGGACTAATGGTACCTGCCGGGTTCAGAATTGTGCTGTTAAACCGGAAGGGTTATGCTGTTAAGCCGGCCAGAGTTCAAAGATCAAATACATGGTGCAGAACCAAAAAGGAGGATGAATAAGCAAGCATGGTTAAGCCGGAGAACATTGCCGGATTATACAAATTATGAACTGTATGATGGCGACTTAACAGGGCCTAACGTTATATGGCGGGTCACGGTTTATGGGATAAGCCGCCATGACAGTTATGGTAGTTCAAATCTATCAGTGAAAATTTAGCTAAGTGATGGACAAACAGATTTCACAGATTGGAGGTATAATTTTGGATCTACGGCTGTTCCGAAAATGAAGTAAAATCCTAAACCTAAGGTGGCAGTAGCAGAGAAGTCCGTATGTTCAGATGAGATTGGATATGAAAGGAAGGTATTCTGATATTAAAAATGAGTGCTAAGTGGCTACCACGCAAGTTTTGTTTTGTGTTCAGATTGGAAGATGCTCGAATCAAAGGGGGAAAACAAAGAACGGTGAAGAACGACAAGAACACCGACGAACTGCTCAAACTCTAGTGCAGATCTGGGACCTGGGGAGATGAGAACTTACAGATGCTGATGAACAGCGGTGGCGCGCCGGCGCTCTCTGGTCCAGTCAGGTTGATGCAGCGGCCTGAGTTGGTGTAGCGGACGGAGGTTGGCGACGGTGGAGCTCGAGCACGGGCGTGGCGTCGCGGAGAAGAAGATGAAGACGAGGAGGCAAGGGGGGAAATGGAAGGACCCCTATCCCTATTTATAAGGCAATGGATAGATGGCATGCACGAGAATCGAGGAAGCCAAAAAATAATGATTATGTGGCTGCACGGGCGCCTTGATATTTGGAAGGACCATTAAGACAAAGATCTGTTGAAGATGTTCTGGGCCTCGTGCGAAATTAATGCGAAATGACGTCATGGCGGGTTAAGGAAATTCTATGAGCTGACGTCATGGCGGGTTACAGCAAATTTGTTTAAAAGGACGATGCAAGATTTTGACAAGTCGGGTACTGAAGATTGATGTGAACAAGTTCAAATCAACCTGGGGCCTAATGTTGGGGATATAACTACTGGGTATGAACCGCCCAGGAGGGGTCGAGTCATACCATTGGCGACTTATCAACGAAGATGGCGGGTCATAGCAAGCCTATTGACGGCCCAAGACCCAGGGGCGACTTGAGGCCTAAGAGGATGAACCGCCACATGTATAACTTGTATTGTAAGGCAAGCTTAGTTAGTCACCAAGCCGGACACGTTGTGTATGAGCCGGCCGAGACTCTATAAGCCGCCGGGCATCAACCTGTGTATATAAAGGGGTGACCCGGCAGCGAGTTAAGGAGATAAGAAACAAGAAGTCGAGAACTAGGTCAAGCATATTCGCTCCTTGGTAATCGAAACCCAAGCAATACAACCCCAAACTAGAGTAGGCCTTTACCTCCACCGCGAGGGGCCAAACTAGTATAAACTCTCTGTGTCCTTTGTCCCGATTAACCCCTTTAAGCTAACCTAGTTGCGATGGCTCCAGGGCCACATGTATAACTTGTATTGTAAGGCAAGCTTAGTTAGTCACCGAGCCGGACACGTTGTGTATGAGCCGGCCGGGACTCTGTAAGCCACCGGGCATCAACCTGTGTATATAAAGGGGTGACCCGATGACGAGTTAAGGAGATAAGAAACAAGAAGTCGAGAACTAGGTCAAGCGTATTCGCTCCCTGGTAATCAAAACCCAAGCAATACAACCCCAAACTGGAGTAGGCATTTACCTTCACCGCGAGGGGCCGAACCAGTATAAACTCTCTGTGTCCTTTGTCCCGATTAACCCCTTTAATCCAACCTAGTTGCGATGGCTCCACGACTAAGTCCTTCCGCTAGGACATCTGCCGTGTCAAGTCCACGACATAAAGCGTAATGGATAATGCTTACCATACCATGAGATCACTTGATCCCACTTGGTACATCTTCTACTCTTTGTGTGTTGATCAACTTGGACCACTCTTTGTACATAGTCTTGAACTCCTGATCAACCTTGAATCTTTCCAACTCTCTCCGTTAAGATGATGTCTTGAAGGTAAACATGAATGTTCACACAGTCTTCTTCAAGACATGCTTGCAATAAGCTCAACTCACACATGACCAATCTTTGGATGAATCCTTAATAGCACCTGGGTCGACACATAAACTCCTTGAAAGCAACACATGGACTTCAAAAAAACCACATATTCATGACTTCAAGAAAAACCTATGGACAGATCCTTCACATATAACTCAAGGCAACCATTAGTCCATAGAGATTGTCATCAATTACCAAAACCAAACATGGAGGCACCGCGTGTTCTTTCACTAGAGATGCATTGCCCCAACTCTACTTTCGTTGCACTGCATTGCACGTCTAGTTGTAATGATCTGTGATCCATCTCCAATAGCATATCCCTGTTTGATCTATGCGTAGGTGTCGGATTCCGGGCTCCGCAGACCCTGGATAGATTCAAACTCTGGGGTGCGTGCGAAGAACTCAACCTCCCCAGTCTGCCTACGCGTCGACCCCATGGCCTAGCTCGATGAACTGGAAGGAAATGGGACAAGGCCGTTTACTAGGTTCGGGCCACCTTGCGGTGTAAAACCCTACTCCTGCTTTATACTGGATTGGCCTCGAGGTGGGCTGTGGATGAACTAGTACAGTGGGCGAACAACCTCAGGAGGTGTGTTCTTGAGCTGGTAAGGGAGAGGATGATCTGAATGATCCGTCCCCTCTACGGTGGTGGCTAGGCCCTATTTATAGTGGCTTTGGTCCTCTTCCCCCAAAATGGAGGCGGGAAGGGATCCCACAACGGCCAAATTAAAAGGAAGACAACTGGTACATCTTATCCTGACAAAGCTAGCCTTCGCCTGCAAAGCTTCTGGTCGTGACGCCGTGGTGGGCTTGGCGATGACCTCCGTCCTGCCGTCCTGGCGGTCTTGGTCTTGTTGGGTAGAAATGGAAACCTTTGGCTGATTCCTCGGGACTCCGCGCCCGCGCTTGCCTCATTAGCACCAAAGAGGAAACTGATGTAGTGCGTCCGCTAGCACCCGCCTGGCCTCGGTCGTCATGGCTTCCGTCACCCGAACCTCATGAGGTGGAGGCTTGCATAGAGATTTCCACTCCTCAGGAGCCAGCCTGAGGAGGCTGCTCCTTCTGGAGGTCTTGGTGTCGCCCGCCTCGCGAGGCTCGGCCCCTCGCGAGGGTCTTGTATTTTTTATGTTGAAGATGGGTCATACCAGGCCGTCGATGGAGCCACGCCGTGAGCCGCAGGCAGGCAAGTCTAGGTACCCCCATTCCCCGAACGTTGACAATAGCCCCCGGGCCCAAGGCGCGCTCGGACTTGGCTTCGAGGCGAAGCCAAAGTGCAAGGGCGAAGCGCCGCAGGCCCCAAACGCTGCGGCCTCAGTCGGCGCGTGGCGCTTGATGGGACGTGGGTGTCTCCACTTCCCCATGCTGCCTCGGCAACCGTTCTGGTCTGACAAAAAGGCTGGCGCCTGCCGTTGAGCCTTCATTGCCTTCCCTTCGTCTTGCTCCAGATCCCCTTCTCTCTCTGCTCTGCGCGCCTCCAGATCCACCAACTTCTTCCCGGACTTGCCTCTAATGGCGACCGAAAAAGTGAAGCATGCCGCTCCTTCTGCACGCCCGGCTCCCTTGTTCGAGCCGGCCCTTAGTGCATCCACCATCACTAAGGAGAAGCATCTTGTCGCCGTGCTCCCGCTGACGGCAAGCAGCGCCAACGAGGGAGGGGAGATGACACTCCGGGTCGGCTCTGCCGATCCGGAAACCTTGGGGAGACCTTCTACCCCTTCTTCCTGCACAATGTCTTCGCCGGGCTCGTCCCCCCTTCTCCAGTTTCTTCTTAGCCATTCTCAACCATTACCATATCCATGCCCTCCATCTTCATCCCAACTCCATCCTCCTCCTGTCGATATTCGCCTTCTACTACGAGGCGTTCGTGGAGGTGGTGCCCTCCGTCGCGCTGTTCTGCCACTTCTTCTACCTCCAGATAGGCAGTGGCCAGTTCTTTGGGTGCGCCTACTTCATCGCTGCTAATGGCAGCAACGCGATCTCGAGGGCTGGGAAGAAGGTGGAAGAGTTTTAGCACAAGTGGATCTTCATGGACGCCAAGCGCTCCCATGCTCGGCTGGAGCCGCCGACCGTGTTGCCGATGAAGCTGGACCGGTGGGCTCACGAGAAACTCACCGACCCCCGGGCGGAGGAGCTGCTGGAGAGGATAACGGCGGACCTGAAGGCGGAGAAGCTGGCCGGGGCCATGATCGTCAGGGAGCTCCTGACGCAGCGCCTGGCTCCGCTCCAGGCGCACTCGCACCCTCTATGGAGCCTCAAGGGTGCGGACGACGAACTCCGGCTGCGCTCGGACGGCTTGTCCGATGAAGAGGTAAGCAAGGTCATGCGCACCTTGCTCGAGAAGGACCCGGGCGTCCTCCCGGAGGCCTATCTTCCGCTGTACCATCATGACAACAGAGAGAAGGTTGCCGCCGCCATGCCCGTCTTCAATGAGCAGGGGCTCGTGCCGCCGCAGCCTTCCCAGCCCCTAGCTCCCCGATGCCGGTGTCCTCCGGCAAGCACTCCGAGGAGAAGGAGGAGGAGGAAGACTCGGAGGCGACCTTGGAGGGGGTGGGGGAGACCTCTCCCCTGCGGCAGAGAGATCTTCTCCGCGTCCTCTCCGATGATGATGACGCCGGTGAGCACCCGGTCGAGGAATCGCCGCGCTCCACCGGAGTCGCCACGAGGTCCATGGGCACCCCCCCTGAGGAAGCTGAAGCAAGGGACCCTGAAGAAGGGCGGGTCAGTGTCACTTCCCCGGGGCGATGCCTCCGCCTTGTCGCCGGCCGCCGCTGTCGCAGAGCCACTCATCGCGCGCTCGTCCGCTCCAGAGAACGCGGCGAAGCTCACACCCAGGAAGCTCGCGGGTGCCGCGCTCCTTAGCAGGAAGAGGTCGTACATCGCTGATGATCAGTAAGTGCTTCGTCTTGTCTTTGTTCCCGTCCTTGACATAGTGCCCAGGCATATCCCTCTTGATGGCAAGGCTGACGTCGTCGGCGAAGAGGAAGAGCCTGAGCCCTAGCAGCCTACCACGGTCGTAGTGACTCTGGCACGGGAAGGCGAGGACGCCTCGCGTCCTCCTGCGGCAGGGTCGCCCTCTCGAGGCTTGGGGGCCCAGCCTCCGGAGAAGACTGCCTCCATGGCTAAGCCGACTCCGGAGGCGCCCGTCTCCAGTGCACCTGCTGGGGGTCCGAGGGCTCTGCAGCCCCTGGTCGTCTTTGCTGTCGTTGCTGCCAGCCCTGACGCTGGTGCCGCCTCCTCCCCAAGCCATCAGGCAAGCGGACCATGTCTCTCCCGCCATGCCCGGCGCTCTGGAGGAAGCCTTTTCCACGCTGGACCAGCTTCAGGATGATCTTCGGGGCACCGATCGGCGCATGGTGACGGACCGCCTGGGGCTGGTCTCGGGGTGGCTCCAGGCCGACTCGTCCGTCGGGGCAACCTGGGGCCAGACCGAGGCCGCCACCGAGGAGGGCGGAAGGTGGCCGATGTGGCCGCAGCTGCTCGCGACGCCATGCTGAAGGACGCAGCGACTGCCGAGGAATGCTGCTGCACGGCGGAAGCCGAACTAAAGGCCCTCCGCGATGAGCAGGCCACTCGCGCTTGTCAGCTCGAGGAGCAGGAAGAGAAGCTGAAGACCCAGGAGGCCGCACTCACCGACCGCGGCGCCGAGCTGGAGCAGGCAGCCCAGGAACAGGCCACGGAGCGCAGTCGCCTGAAGAAGCTGAAGGAGGAGGTGGAGGCGGCCCAGGCATCCCATACCAAGCTCGTCTCCAAGGAGAAGGCTCGGCTGGAGGCCAAGGAAAAGCTCCTTGTCGCGGCTGAGAAGGCGGCCGTCGCAGGGCGTGACGCCTTTGTCTCCCTCGAGCCGAGGTCTCGCAAGGCACTGCAGGACCTCTACGGGAGCGGGTACGAGAAGCCGCCGGCGACTCCGGAGGAAGGCCCCGCTGGGCTGCTCCCCAAGCTTGTCGCGGTGCTCGAGGCCATCATCGTCAGAGTGGGCCCCATGGTGGAGGGAGAGGCCCACGCGCTTTTTACCTCGGTCGCGACACGCGTCTTCAGCCAGCTCCACCTTCGGGACCCCAGCTTGGACCTTGGTGCCTTGCTCGAACCCATGGATCCTGAGCTCCACGACGCTGCTGCCAAGGCCGTGAGGGATCGGGTGGAGGCCCTGCTGCGGAATTTCCTCTGCGTCGACCCCGCGACCACAGCTGATGGCAAGGATGGCGGCGACGTTGTCGATGGCGAGCCTTCCCAGGCGAGCGATGGCGGTGCCCAAGGCTGAGGGAAAGCTTTAAGGCGGCGCTTCCCCTGTTTTAATCCTGCAACATTTATCGTGCCTCGTGGAGGTGTAAGAACTTATGCTTGAGCTTTAAGAGACAATATGTTTTGTAATAATTTGCTAGGGTTCCGCGATTTCCTTTCCATTTGCTTTAGCGTTCTGCGTCGGCAGGGCCCGGCCCCGCGCATACCTCAGCCGCCATTGGGTCATCCGGATCACCAGGACGAGACCAAGGGGTGAGGGGCTATGTGACCAGTGAGGCTCCTGAGTTGCGATGCTCAAGAGTCCCCCTTGACGTACGAACAAACCTCCATACCTTTCCTCACCGAGCTCTCGCTCGGGAGGGGCGTGCGAAGACCAGGCCCGAGGGACCTGGTGAGGTGGCGTATGCCAGGCGTGACTTGAGCATAGCCCCCATGTCCAACCCCCTTGCGCGACTCTCCCGAGGGAAACTGGTGCGGTGAGGCTGAACACCGAGCCTGGTGACTCTCCTGAGGTTACTGCAGCCGTGAGGCTACCCTCAGTTGTCTATCCACCAGCGCGGAGCATGGTGCTTCCGCTCTTGCACGGGCATAGCCGCTCCTCGACAGTGTCGTCCGCCAGCGCGAAGCATGGGGCTTCCACTGGTACGTGGGTGGGAGCTCCCTCTGGGGAGAATCTGGGGCGTGTACAGCCCTGCCCTGACACGTGGCTTGCATGACAGGGCTAGAGGAGGTCTATATGGGCACTCGTGAGCCAGCACGGGACTCACGAGGCCCTACCTCAACGCAGGTTGCGCCTAAATTTGATTCAGAATGCTTGTGATAGTCCTGCGAGATGGTTAGGCAACCTGCGCCGAATCTCGTGAGGTTATCGCATGAGAAGGCCAAACACCAACGACCCCAGGAGGTGACATGAAGGGCCGGCCCGCCAGACAGAGCTCAGCCGTTGGGTTTGTCGACGCTGCAGGGACGGACCCGAGCATAGATGTTGTGCCCAGTCTTCTCATGCGAAAGTCCTGAAGAAACACAACCGGCGCGCGCCTCCCGTGGCGGCGAGGCACCGGGTCACGCACTCTAACTTATCCGCACCCGATTAGCTCATGCGAGAACAAGGCACCAAGGACCATGGGAGGTGACGTGCACGGGAGCTGGCCCGCGAGCCAGAGCTCAGCCACTTGGGTTTAGCGACGCTGTAGGGACGGACCCGAGCACAGACGCTGTGCCAGTCCTTCATCATGAGGCGGTCGTGGGTGGGTTCGCAAGGGCGTACGACGTTCATGGCAACGAAGCACCGGACATACAGGTGATAATCATAAAGCAACTCATGGAAGAGGGTAAAACCAGTTCTGATAAATGCAAAGAACGATGCATGCGGCAGGGACGGACCCACACGGCTTGGGGATGATGCAGCCCGAGGGGCGCCCCCAATTGAACAAACCAAAAAATGTCACCTGGCACCGATGCTGAAGAAGTGTAGAGGTAGCTGAAGACGCGTGCTACGGAAATTGCTCCTCACGAGCCGCCCAGGTCCTGAACTTCGCGAGGCTCGGGAGGCCCGGGGGGCTCACGAGGATCCATCGCCATCTCCGTTAGGATCACCTGGTGCCTGGCCTCATGAGCCGCTAGGACGTCCCGCATGTGGCGTTGGTGCACGACAGCCCTGTTCAGCAAACCGAAAGGCATGCGAACATAGCTGTGAGGTGGCCCTCGCACCGGCCAACGTGGGACAGCCAGAAGAGCTCCTGAGATGTAGCCATGTTGAGCCCTGGGATGTTGACACAGGCGTGCAGTTCGCCGTCCTCGCCGGGGCAGGGAGCCGCGCCGGGTGGTGTGGGGCGACGCTCGCCTCGCATAGCCCTTGCATCCTGAAGCTCCTTGATTGCCTTGGTGATGAACTCTTGAGCGCCTGGCGCCTCGCGCCCCGCTCTCTCCTCGCGGAAGCGCGCGTTGAAGCATGCCTCCACATGGTTCCCGAACGCGTCCCTCGTGAGCTGGCCAGGTCAGAGGCCCTCCAGAGGAGAGAACCCGAGCCCAGCCTAAGAGGGGCGCCAGGCGCACCTTCCTATGCGAGAGGGGAAGGCGCCCCGACAGTGGGCGTAGGTCCTGAGGCAGGGCCACCAGACACCCCACCCTCCTGAGGTCCTTGGCGTAGCAGCTGCTTCTTCTTCTTGGGGATGGCCTCGGGAGGGTAGACAGCACCCTCGTCATCTGGGTCCTCGACCGCTGTAGCCTAGTAGGCGCGCTCGAGGGAGCACACCGTGTCCTTCTCCTCGCATGTGACCGTGATGATGCCGCAGCTCCCTGGCATCTTGACGACATTGTAGCCATGATGAGTCGCTGCCATGAACTTGGCCAGGGCCGGATACCCGAGGATGGCGTTGTACGAGAGGCGAATGTGGGCGACGTCGAAGTTGATGAGCTCAGTGCGGTAGTTGCCGCGCTTGCCGAAGGTGTCAAGGAGGCGGATCTACCCTATCGGGGTGGTCGAGCCATCGGTCACTCCTAAGAAGGGCTTGGTAGGCTGAAGCTGGTCGTAGGGTGATGTCTGCTAGAACTACGTCGGTATTTCCCCAAAGAGGAAGGGATGATGCAGCACAGCGACGGTAGGTGTTTCCCTCAGTGATGAGACCAAGGTTATCGAAGCAGTAGGAGAACCAAGCAACACTGCATAAACAACACCTCCACACAAATAAAAAATACTCGCAACCCGACGTATAAAAGGGGTTGTCAATCCTTTCGGGTAACGGCGCCAGAAATTGGCAAACGGATGTAAGAGAGTTGTAATAATTGATAGATCGAACGCCAAATAAAATGAAGTGCAGCAAGGTATTTTTGTATTTTTGGTTTAATAGATCTGTAAATAAAAGCAAAGGAAAATAGATCGCAAGGGAAAATATATTAAAGAAGAGACCCGGGTGCCGTAGGTTTCACTAGTGGCTTCTCTCGAGAAAAATAGCAAATGGTGGGTAAACAAATTACTGTTGGCCAATTGATAGAACTTCAAATAATCATGACGATATCCAGGCAATGGTCATTATATAGGCATCACATCCAAGATTAGTAGACCGACTCCCGCCTACATCTACTACTATTACTCCACACATCGACCGCTATCCAGCATGCATCTATTGTATTAAGTTCATGGAGAAACGGAGTAATGCAATAAGAATGATGACATGATGTAGACAAGATCTATTTATGTAGAAATAGACCCCATTTTTTTATCCTTAGTAGCAACGATACATACGTGTCGGTTCCCCTTCTGTCACTAGGATCAAGCACCGTAAGATCGAACCCACTACAAAGCACCTCTTCCCATTGCAAGATAAATAGATCAAGTTGGCCAAACAAAACCCAAATATCGAAGAATAAATACGAGGCTATAAGCAATCATGCATATAAGAGATCAAAGAAACTCAAATAACTTTCATGGATAAAAAGATAGATCTGATCATAAACTCAAAGTTCATCCGATCCCAACAAACACACCGCAAAAAGAGTTACATCATATGGATCTCCAAGAGACCATTGTATTGAGAATCAAACGAGAGAGAGGAAGCCATCTAGCTACTAACTACGGACCCGAAGGTCTACAAAGAACTACTCACGCATCATCAGAGAGGCACCAATGGAAGTGGTGAACCCCTCCGTGATGGTGTCTAGATTGGATCTGGTGGTTTCTAGACTCTGCGACAGCTGGAATTGATGTTCGTCGACTCCCCTAGGGTTTCTAGAATATTGGGGTATTTATAGAGCAAAGAGGCGGTTCAGAAGGCACCCGAGGTGGGCACAACCCACCTGGGCGCGCCTGGGCCCCCAGGCGTGCCCTGGTGGGTTGTGCTCCCCTCGGAGCACCCCCAAGGTGCTTCTCCGGCCCACTGGATGTCTTCTGGTCCAAAAAAATCCACAAAAAGTTTCGCTGCATTTGGACTCCGTTTGGTATTGATTTCCTACGATGTAAAAAACATGCAGAAAACAGCAACTGGCACTTAGCACTATGTCAATAGGTTAGTACCAAAAAATAATATAAAATGACTATAGAATGATTATAAAACATCCAACAATGATAATATAACAGCATGGAACAATGAAAAATTATAGATACGTTGGAGACGTATCAGCATCCCCAAGCTTAATTCCTGCTTGTCCTCGAGTAGGTAAATGATAAAAACAGAATTTTTTATGTGGAATGCTGGCTAACATGTCATCTCATATTCTTTAATTTATAGCATGGACATTTGGACGTTTATATTTTTCAAAGCAATAGTCTAGTTTTGACATGAGACTTAAATACTCAAGCATATCAATAAGCAACCATCTCTTTCAAAATATCAACGCTAAAATAAGCTATCCCTAGCCCATCATGCTCAATCATTGATCCATTCATGAAACACACTCGCATACTAACTACACCCAATGCTCAAGTATGATCATAGTGCCTCCTAGTTGGTGCTTTATAAGATAAGATGGGGACTCAAAATAAAAATTGCATAAAGTAAAAGAAAGGCCCTTCGCGGAGGGGAGTAGGGATTTGTAGAGGTGCCAGAGCTCAAAGTGAAAAATTGAGAGATAAAAACATTTTGAGAGGTATACTTTTCCCACCAATGAAAATGACTTAGAGTTCCCAACACTTTCCATGCTAGATATAACATAGGCGGTTCCCAAACAGAAAATAAAGTTTATTCCTTTTTCCACCATAGTTTCACTTTCCATGGCTAACCGTATCCACGGGTGCCTTCCATACCAACACTTTCCAAGGAATTTATTATTTGACAACATAAAGTAAATTCATTTTTCATTTCGGGACTGGGCATCCCTAATACCTTTGCCTTACTCTCATGCAATGACAAGTGAATAAACACTCATCGTGAGAATAACACATCTAGCATGGAAAATATTAGCCGCCCCTCAACGCCTCGCGAGCGGTACGAGCACACAAAAGATCAAATTATTTTGAATATTAGAGATGGCACATACAAATTTGCTTAGAACGGCAAAAGGATACCGCATATAGGTAGATATAGTGGACTCATGTGGCAAAACTGGTTTAAAGGATTTTGGATACACAAGTAGTGATCATACTTAGTGTAAAATGAAGGCTAGCAAAAGACTGAGAAGCGACCAACCAAGAAACGAATAATCTCATAAGCGAGCACTAAGCATAATTAACACTGAATAATGCACCACAAGTAGGAAGTAATTTCATTGCATGACTATTGACTTTCGTGCTTGCATAGGGAATCACAAACCTTAACACCAATATTCTTACTAAAGCCCAATTACTCATCAACATGACTCACATATCACATCATCATATCTCAAAACTATTACAAGGAATCAAGTTTATTTTGTCCACTGATCTTCATGAAAGTTTTTATTATATCCTCCTTGGATGTCTATCACTTTGGAACTAATTTTCATGTGTTGCTTTTGATAAGCTCAAACAAATATAAGTGAAGATCATGAGCGTAATATTTCTTTCTCTCAAATTAATTTAAGTGAAGCAAGAGATAATTTCTTGAAAATTTTACTAACTCTCAAATAAATCTAAGTGAAGCAAGAGAGCATTTCTTCAAAAATACTAAAGCACACCTAGCTCAAAAATATATATGTGAAGCACTAGAGCAAATCCATAGCTCATAAAAATTTAAGTGAAGCATAGAGAGCAATTCTAACAAGTCATGACATAATTTTGGTTCTCTCAAATAGGTGTGTCCAGCAAGGAATCAAGACTTAAAACAAAAAGCAAAACAAGCAAAGACTCATATCATACAAGACGCTCCAAGGAAAACACATAGTATGTGATGAATAAAAATATAGCTTTGAGTAAAATACCGATGGTCGTTAGAAGAAAGAGGGGATGCCACTCGGGGCATCCCCAAGCTTAGTAGCTTGCTTCTCTTTGGATAATAACTTGGGGTGCCATGGGCATCCCCAAGCTTAGTATCTTCTTACTCCTTATTCCTTCATCCATCGTAAGATAACCCAAAACTTGAAAACTTCAATCACACAAAACTCAACAAAACCTTCATGAGATCCGTTAGTATAAAAAAACAAATCACTACTATAAGTATTGTAGCAAACCAATTCATATTTTGTTCTTGCATTATATCTACTATATTCCAACTTTTCTATGGCAAAAACTCATCAAAGAGAACCATGGAATCATCAAAACAAGCACACAACGCAAAGAAAACAGAATGTGTCAAAAACAGAACAGTCTGCAGCAATCTGGATATTTCGAATACTTCCGTAACTCCACAAATCTTGAGAAATTAGGAAAACCTGGGAAATTTGTATATTAATATTCTGCAAAATGAATTGATATTTTATCACGCTCTGGTTAGAAATTAAAATTATTTTCGTGAGTGCGAAAGCTTCTGTTTTTTAGCAAGATCAAACAACTATCACCCAAGAAGATCCTAAAGACTTTACTTGGCACAAACACTAACTAAAACAAAAAAACACAATCATAACAATGGCATAATTGTGCTAATACTCAAGAACAGAAAGCAAAAATAAATTTAATTCATTGGGTCGCCTCCCAACAAGCGCTATTATTTCATGCCCTTAGCTAGGCATAAAGATCTAAGTTTTGTCATCCTTCTTCTTAATTTCTTTAGAGGTATTTTCGTCATAAGGTCTTGTAAAAACAACATAAAAAATATTGTCCATAGAAACCTTAGCACTATTAAGTTGCCCATTATCATAACCGCGTTGATTTCCGGCAACAATCCAAGAGTAGTGTTGATTAACATTATTGAAAACTTGTTGGATTACATCTAGAATGGGGACTTCCTTTTTAAGATTCTCATCAAAGATTTTATTATCCCCAAGCAAATTTCTTAACGCATAATCGCTATTGTAAAGAATTTCATCTATCACGGGCTTTTCACGATTCATACCATAAAAATCAAAGATTTCCCTAGCTTCCCGTATTATGTAGTCAAATTCATTCATAAGATTGAGAGTGGCCAACTTTTTAGCTTTAGGATTCTTTATAACAGGAAGCTCAAAAAACAATCTTTGCAAAGTAGGATTAGTACAGATAAATTTACTTTCAAGTTTCAGAACTAGTGTTGAAATAGCATCCGCATAAGATCTAGTAGTTCTAAGTATCGGAGCATCATCAAGACTTAGATTTCCCACACAATTGAAAAATTCTTGGATACGTTCTTTTCCCATAACATTCCCTTGCCCCAAGACAAAAGTTTTAGCATCCAGATTGCCCATACATCCAATCTTAGGAGTTAGGCCATCATCTGTTGGTGCCATACCGAAATCACTCATGATTTCAAGCAAAGGATAAATCTGACGAGAAAATGGCGAACGAAAAAGATAGCGAATAAAACGGAAAATTTTTGTGAAGTGGGGGAGAGGAAAACGAGAGGCAAATGGAAAATAATGTAAATTACCAGGAGATGAGATTTGTGATTAGGAACCTGGTAGATGTTGAAGATCCTCCCCGGCAACGGCGCCAGAAATTCCTTTTGATGTCTGCTAGAACTACGTCGGTATTTCCCCAAAGAGGAAGGGATGATGCAGCACAACGACGGTGGGTGTTTCCCTCAGTGATGAGACCAAGGTTATCGAACTAGTAGGAGAACCAAGCAACACTACGTAAACAGCACCTGCACACAAATAACAAATACTCGCAACCCGACGTGTAAAAGGGGTTGTCAATCCCTTTCGAGTAACGGCGCCAGAAATTGGCAAACAGACATAAGAGAGTTGTAATAATTGATAGATCGAATGCCAAATAAAATGAAGTGCAGCAAGGTATTTTTGTATTTTTGTTTAATAGATCTAGAAATAAAAGCAAAGGAAAATAGATCGCAAAGGCAAATATATTAAAGAAGAGACCCGGGGTCGTAAGTTTCAGTAGTGGCTTCTCTCGAGAAAAATAGCAAACGGTGGGTAAAAAATTACTGTTGGGCAATTGATAGAACTTCAAATAATCAAGATGATATCCAGGGAATGATCATTGTATAGGCATCACGTCCAAGATTAGTAGAGTGACTCCTTCCTGCATCTACTACTATTACTCCACACATCGATCACTATCCAGCATGCATCTAGTGTATTAATTCATGGAGAAATGGAGTAATGCAATAAGAACGATGACATGATGTAGACAAGATCTATTTATGTAGAAATAGACCCCATCTTTTATCCTTAGTAGCAACGTTACATATGTGTCGGTTCCCCTTCTGTCACTAGGATCAAGCACCGTAAGATCGAACCCACTACAAAGCACCTCTTCCCATTGCAAGATAAATAGATCAAGTTGGCCAAACAAAACCAAAATATCCGAGAAAAAATACGAGGCTATAAGCAATCATGCATATAAGAGATCAAAGAAACTCAAATAACTTTCATGGATAAAAAGATAGATCTGATCATAAACTCAAAGTTCATCCGATCCCAACAAACACACCACAAAAAGAGTTACATCATATGGATCTCCAAGAGACCATTGTATCGAGAATCAAACGAGAGAGAGGAAGCCATCTAGCTACTAACTACGGACCCAAAGGTCTACAAAGAACTACTCACGCATCATCGGAGAGGCACCAATGGAAGTGGTGAACCCCTCCGTGATGGTGTCTAGATTGGATCTGGTGGTTCTGGACTCTGCGGCGGCTGGAATTGATGTTCGTCGACTCCCCTAGGGTTTCTGGAATATTGGGGTATTTATAGAGCAAAGAGGCGGTTCAGGGGGCACCCGAGGTGGGCTCAACCCACGTGGGCGCGCCTGGGCCCCCAGGCGTGCCCTGGTGGGTTGTGCTCCCCTCGGAGCACCCCCAAGGTGCTTCTCCGGCCCACTGGATGTCTTCTGGTCCAAAAAAAATCCACAAAAAGTTTCACTGCGTTTGGACTCCGTTTGGTATTGATTTCCTGCGATGTAAAAAACATGCAGAAAACAGCAACTGGCACTTGGCACTATGTCAATAGGTTAGTACAAAAAATGATATAAAACATCCAAGAATGATAATATAACAGCATGGAACAATCAAAAATTATAGATACGTTGGAGACGAATCATAGGGCACCTGAAGTCAGTCGAACGTCTCGACGGAGAGAACATTGAGCCCCGCACCACCATCGATGAGTGTCTTGGTGACGAGGACATTGCTGATGGTAGGCGAGCAAAGCATTGGGAGGGCGTCGGCAGTGGCCGCACACTTGAGCTAGTCAGCAGAGTCGAAGGTGATTGTGTACTTGGACCACCTGAGTGGACGCGTCGCCTCGAGCTTGGGAAGGGCCGCGTTCACCTCGCGGGCGAATTGCTTGAAGATGCGATGGGAGGCTGGGGCCTGAGTGCCACCTAGGATGCACACGATGGCACGAGGCTCTTGGAAGCCCCCAGCCCCCTCATCCTGGTGGTGGTCATCATTCCTTTTTAGCGGTGGCGGCAGCGGAGGAAGGCCAGCATTGCCCTGAGGATGGTCCTCACGAGGCGGATCTCTCTAGGGACCCTCGTGAGGCTGGCCCTGCCAATGGTCCTCACGAGGCTGATCGCGCCAGTCCTGACGGGGGTCACGGTTGTCCCATCATCCTCCGCCTCGGCCTCCTCCATGGCCGTAGCCTCGGTCGTTGCGCTCAGGGCGTCGACCAAGGCGCCCGTCACGGATGGCCCTGAGCTCTTGGTAGTCATTGGTGTTGTGGTTGTGCACGTTGTGGAAGACGCAGAACGGGCGGTTGCCCTTGGATGACTCCGGGTGGTCGCAGCCGTGCTTCATCTCTGGTTCGGCTGCTAGCACAGCTGGCCCCTTGCGCTTCACATCCTTGGCCTTGGCTTTCTTGTCTTCTGGGTTAGCCTCCGGAAGCTCGAGGAGGGAGAGGCGTCCTTCCTCAGCTCTTGCGCACTTGGTTGCCATGTTGAAGATCTCCAGTGCCATGCACAGGTCCTCGTGTATGGCAAGCTCCTCCTTCATCTTGACGCCGCGGACACCATCAGTGAACACCGAGATGATGGCCTCATCTGACACCTTGGGGATCCTGAGGCAAACGTTGTTGAAGCGCTGGATGTATTTGTGCTAGGTCTCCCCAGGCTGCTGCTTGATGCGCCGCAGGTCACCCGCAGCCGGTGGGCGGTCGCGAGTGTTGGGGAACGTAGTAATTTCAAAAAAATTCCTACGCACACGCAAGATCATGGTGATGCATAGCAACGAGAGGGGAGAGTGTTGTCTACATACCCTCGTAGACCGAAAGCGGAAGCGTTAACACAACGCAGTTGATGTAGTCGTACGTCTTCACGATCCGACCGATCAAGTACCGAACGCACGGCACCTCCGAGTTCAACACACGTTCAGCTCGATGACGTCCCTCGAACTCCGATCCAGCCGAGTGTTGAGGGAGAGTTTCGTCAGCACGACGGCGTGGTGACGATGATGATGTTTTACCGACGCAGGGCTTCGCCTAAGCACCGTTACGATATTATCGAGGTGTAATATGGTGGAGGGGGCACCGCACACGGCTAAGAGATCAATGATCAATTGCGTGTTTAGAGGTGCCCCCCTGCCCCCGTATATAAAGGAGCAAGGGGGGGTTCGGCCGGCCTAGAGGAGAGGCGCGCCAGGAGGAGTCCTACTCCTACCGGGAGTAGGACTCCCCCCTTTTCCATGTTGGACTAGGAGAGAAAGGGGGAAAAGGTGGAGGGGAGGAAGGAAGGGGGGCGCCGCCCCCCTCTCCTTGTCCTATTCGGACTGAGGGGAGGGGCGCGCGGCCCTGCCCTGGCCTCCTCTCCTCTCTTCCACCTAGGCCCACTAAGGCCCATTAAGTTACCGGGGGGTTCCGGTAACCTCCCGGTACTCCGGAAAAATCCCGATTTCACCGGAAACACTTCCGATGTCCAAACATAGGCTTCCAATATATCAATCTTTATGTCTCGACCATTTCGAGACTCCTCATCATGTCCGTGATCACATCCGGGACTCCGAACAACCTTCGGTACATCAAAACATATAAACTCATAATATAACTGTCATCGTAACGTTAAGCGTGCGGACCCTACGGGTTCGAGAACTATGTAGACATGACCGAGACACGTCTCCGGTCAATAACCAATAGCGGGACCTGGATGCCCATATTGGCTCCTACATATTCTACGAAGATCTTTATCGGTCAGACCGCATAACAACATACGTTGTTCCCTTTGTCATCGGTATGTTACTTGCCCGAGATTCGATCGTCGGTATCTCGATACCTAGTTCAATCTCGTTACCGGCAAGTCTCTTTACTCGTTCCGTAATACATCATCCCGCAACTAACTCATTAGTCACAATGCTTGCAAGGCTTATAGTGATGTGTATTACTGAGTGGGCCCAGAGATACCTCTCCGACAATCGGAGTGACAAATCCTAATCTCGAAATATGCCAACCCAACAAGTACCTTTGGAGACACCTGTAGAGCACCTTTATAATCACCCAGTTACATTGTGACGTTTGGTAGCACACAAAGTGTTCCTCCGGTAAACGGGAGTTGCATAATCTCATAGTCATAGGAACATGTATAAGTCATGAAGAAAGCAATAGCAACATACTAAACGATCAAGTGCTAAGCTAACGAAATGGGTCAAGTCAATCACATCATTCTCCTAATGATGTGATCCCGTTAATCAAATGACAACTCATGTCTATGGCTAGGAAACGTAACCATCTTTGATCAACGAGCTAGTCAAGTAGAGGCATACTAGTGACACTCTGTTTGTCTATGTATTCACACATGTATCATGTTTCCGGTTAATACAATTCTAGCATGAATAATAAACATTTATCATGATATAAGGAAATAAATAATAACTTTATTATTGCCTCTAGGGCATATTTCCTTCAGTCTCCCACTTGCACTAGAGTCAATAATCTAGTTCACATCGCCATGTGATTTAACATCAATAGTTCACATCACCATGTGATTAACACCCATAGTTCACATCGTCATGTGACCAACACCCAAAGGGTTTACTAGAGTCAGTAATCTAGTTCACATCGCTATGTGATTAACACCCAAAGAGTACTAAGGTGTGATCATGTTTTGCTTGTGAGATAATTTTAGTCAATGGGTCTGTCACATTCAGATTCGTAAGTATTTTGCAAATTTCTATGTCTACAATGCTCTGCACGGAGCTACTCTAGCTAATTGTTCCCACTTTCAATATGTATCTAGACCGAGACTTAGAGTCATCTAGATTAGTGTCAAAACTTGCATTAACGTAACCCTTTACGACGAACCTTTTGTCACTTCCATAATCGAGAAACATATCCTTATTCCACTAAGGATAATTTTGACCACTGTCCAGTGATCTACTCCTAGATCACTATTATACTCCCTTGCCAAAATCAGTGTAGAGTATACAATAGATGTGGTGCACAGCATGGCATACTTTATAGAACCTATGGCCGAGGCATAGGGAATGACTTTCATTCTCTTTCTATCTTCTGCCGTGGTCGGGCTTTGAGTCTTACTCAATTTCACACCTTGTAACATAGGCAAGAAACTCTTTCTTTGACTGTTCCATTTTGAACCACTTCAAAATCTTGTTAAGGTATGTACTCATTGAAAAAACTTATCAAGCGTCTTGATCTATCTCTATAGATTTTGATGCTCAATATGTAAGCAGCTTCACCGAGGTCTTTCTTTGAAAAACTCCTTTCAAATACTCCTTTATGCTTTGCAGAATAATTCTACATTATTTCCGATCAACAATATGCCATTCACATATACTTATCAGAAATGCTGTAGTGCTCCCACTCACTTTCTTGTAAATACAGGCTTCACCGCAAGTCTGTATAAAACTATATGCTTTGATCAACTTATCAAAGCGTATATTCCAACTCTGAGATGCTTGCACCAGTCCATTGATGGATCGCTGGAGTTTGCATATTTTGTTAGCACCTTTAGGATTGACAAAACCTTCTGGTTGCATCATATACAACTCTTCTTTAATGAATCCATTAAGGAATGCAGTTTTGTTTATCCATTTGCCAGATTTCATAAAATGTGGCAATTGCTAACATGATTCGGACAGACTTTAACATCGCTGCGAGTGAGAAAATCTCATCGTATTCAACACTTTGAACTTTGTCAAAAACCTTTTTCCGACAAGTCTAGCTTTGTAGATAGTAACACTACTATCAGCGTCCGTCTTCCTCTTGAAGATCCATTTATTTTTTATGGCTTGCCGATCATCGGGCAAGTCAACCAAAGTCCATACTTTGTTCTCATACATGGATCCCATCTCGGATTTCATGGCCTCAAGCCATTTTGCGGAATCTGGGCTCACCGTCGCTTCTTCGTAGTTCGTAGGTTCGTCATGGTCTAGCAACATAACCTCCAGAACAGGATTACCGTACCACTCTGGTGTGGATCTTAATCTGGTTGACCTACGAGGTTCAGTAATAACTTGATCTGAAGTTTCATGATCATTATCATTAACTTCCTCACAAATTGGTGTAGGTGTCGCAGAAACTGGTTTCTGTGATGATCTACTTTCCAATAAGGGAGCAGGTACAGTTACCTCATCAAGTTCTACTTTCCTCCCACTCACTTCTTTCGAGAGAAACTCCTTCTCTAGAAAGGATCCATTCTTAGCAACGAAGGTCTTGCCTTCGGATCTGTGATAGAAGGTGTACCCAACTGTCTCCTTTGGGTATCCTATGAAGACACATTTCTCCTATTTGGGTTTGAGCTTATCAGGATGAAACTTTTTCACATAAGCATCGCAACCCCAAACTTTAAGAAACGACAACTTTGGTTTCTTGCCAAACCACAGTTCATAAGATGTCGTCTCAACGGATTTAGATGGTACCCTATTTAACGTGAATGTAGCTGTCTCTAATGCATAACCCCAAAACGATAGTGGTAGATCGGTAAGAGACATCATATATTGCACTATATCCAATAAAGTACGGTTATGACGTTCGGACACACCTTTATGCTGTGGTGTTCCAGGTGGCATAAATTTGTGAAACTATTCCACATTGTTTTAATTGAAGACCAAACTCGTAACTCAAATATTTGTCTCCGCGATCAGATCGTAGAAACTTTATTTTCTTGTCACGATGATTTTCCACTTCACTCTGAAATTCTTTGAACTTTTCAAATGTTTCAGACTTATGTTTCATCAAGTAGATATACCCATATCTGCTCAAATCATCTGTGAAGGTTAGAAAATAACGATACTCGCCGCGAGCCTCAACACTCATTGGATCGCATACATCAGTATGTATTATTTCCAATAAGTCAGTTGCTCGCTCCATTGTTCCGGAGAACGGAGTTTTAGTCATCTTGCCCATAAGGCATGGTTTGCAAGTATCAAGTGATTCATAATCAAGTGATTCCAAAATCCCATCAGTATGGAGTTTCTTCATGCGCTTTACACCAATATGACCTAAACGGCAGTGCCACAAATAAGTTGCACTATCATTATTAACTTTGCATCTTTTGGCTTCATGATTATGAATATGTGTATCACTACGATCGAGATCCAACAAACCATTTTATTGGGTGTATGACCATAGAAGGTTTTATTCATGTAAACAGAACAACAATTATTCTCTAATTTAAATGAATAACCGTATTGCAACAAACATGATCAAATCATATTCATGCTCAACGCAAACACCAAATAACACTTATTTAGTTTCAACACTAATCCCGAAAGTATAGGGAGTGTGCGATGATGATCATATCAATCTTGGAATTACTTCCAACACACATCGTCACCTCGCCTTTTACTAGTCTCTGTTTATTCTGCAACTCCCGTTTCGAGTTACTACTCTTTAGCAACTAAACCAGTATCAAATACTGAGGGGTTGCTATAAACACTAGTAAGTACACATCAATAACATGTATATTCAATATACCTTTGTTCACTTTGCCATCCTTCTTATCCACCAAATACTTGGGGCATTTCCGCTTCCAGTGACCAGTCCCTTTGCAGTAGAAGCACTTAGTCTCAGGCTTAGGTACAGACTTGGGCTTCTTCACTTGAGTAGCAACTTTCTTGCCGTTCTTTTTGAAGTTCCCCTTCTATCCCTTTGCCCTTTTCTTGAAACTAGTGGTCTTGTTAACCATCAACACTTGATGCTCTTTCTTGATTTCTACCTTCGTTGATTTCAGCATCGCGAAGAGCTCGGGAATTACTTTCGTCATCCCTTACATACTATAGTTCATCACGAAGTTCTACTAACTTTGGTGATGGTGACTAGAGAATTCTGTCAATCACTATTTTATCTGGAAGATTAACTCCCACTTGATTCAAGCGATTGTAGTACCCAGTCAATCTGAGCACATGCTCACTGGTTGAGCTAATCTCCTCCATCTTTTAGCTATAGAACTTGTTGGAGACTTCATATCTCTCAACTCGGGTATATGCTTGAAATATCAACTTCAACACCTGGAACATCTCATATGGTGCATGACGTTCAAAATGTCTTTGAAGTCCCGATTCTAAGCCGTTAAGCATGGTGCACTAAACTATCAAGTAGTCATCATATTGAGCTAGCCAAACGTTCATAACGTCTGCATATGCTCCTGCAATAGGTCTGTCACCTAGCGGTGCATCAAGGACATAATTCTTCTGTGCAACAATGAGGATAATCCTCAGATCATGGATCCAATCCGCTTCTTTGCTACTAACATCTTTCAACATAATTTTTCTCTAGGAACATATCAAGAATAAACACAGGGAAGCAACAACGTGAGCTATTGATCTACAACATAATTTGCAAAATACTATCAGGACTAAGTTCATGATAAATTTAAGTTCAATTAATCATATTACTTAAGAACTCCCACTTAGATAGACATCCCTCTAATCCTCTAAGTGATCACGTGATCCATATCAACTAAACCATGTCCGATCATCACGTGAGATGGAGTAGTTTCAATGGTGAACATCACTATGTTTATCATATCTACTATATGATTCACGCTCGACCTTTCGGTCTCCGTGTTCCGAGGCCATATCTGCATATGCTAGGCTCGTCAAGTTTAACCTGAGTATTCTGCGTGTGCAAAACTGGCTTGCACCCGTTGTAGATGGACGTAGAGCTTATCACACCCGATCATCACATGGTGTCTGGGCACGACGAACTTTGGCAACGGTGCATACTCAGGGAGAACACTTTTATCTTGAAATTTAGTGAGAGATCATCTTATAATGCTACCGTCAATCAAAGCAAGATAAGATGCATAAAAGATAAACATCACATGCAATCAATATAAGTGATATGATATGGCCATCATCATCTTGTGCTTGTGATCTCCATCTCCGAAGCACCGTCATGATCACCATCGTCACCGGCGCGACACCTTGATCTCCATCGTAGCATCGTTGTCGTCTCGCCAACTATTGATTTTACGACTATCGCTACTGCTTAGTGATAAAGTAAAACAATTACATGGCGATTGCATTTCATACAATAAAGCGACAACCATATGGCTCCTGCCAGTTGCCGATAACTCGGTTACAAAACATGATCATCTCATACAATAAAATCTAGCATCATGTCTTGACCATATCACATCACAACATGCCCTGCAAAAAAAAGTTAGACGTCCTCTACTTTGTTGTTGCAAGTTTTACGTGGCTGCTACGGGCTTAGCAAGAACCGTTCTTACCTACGCATCAAAACCACAACGATGGTTTGTCAAGTTGGTGCTATTTTAACCTTCGCAAGGACCGGGCGTAGCCATACTCAGTTCAACTAAAGTGAGAGAGACAGACACCCGCCAGTCACCTTTAAGCATCAAGTGCTCGCAACGGTGAAACCAGTCTCGCGTAAGCGTACGCGTAATGTCGGTCCGGGCCGCTTCATCTCACAATACCGCTGAACCAAAATATGACATGCAGGTAAGCAGTATGACTTATATCGCCCACAACTCACTTGTGTTCTACTCGTGCACATAACATCAACGCATAAAACCAGGCTCTGATACCACTGTTGGGGAACGTAGTAATTTCAAAAAAAATCCTACGCACACGCAAGATCATGGTGATGCATAGCAACGAGAGGGGAGAGTGTTGTCTACATACCCTCGTAGACCGAAAGCGCAAGCGTTAACACAACGCGGTTGATGTAGTCGTACGTCTTCACGATCCGGCCGATCAAGTACCGAACGCACGGCACCTCCGAGTTCAGCACACGTTCAGCTCGATGACGTCCCTCGAACTCCGATCCAGCCGAGTGTTGAGGGAGAGTTTCGTCAGCACGACGGCGTGGTGACGATGATGATGTTCTACCAACGCAGGGCTTCGCCTAAGCACCGCTACGATATTATCGAGGTGTAATATGGTGGAGGGGGGCACCGCACACGGCTAAGAGATCAATGATCAATTATGTGTTTAGAGGTGCCCCCCTGCCCACGTATATAAAGGAGCAAGGGGGGTTTCGGCCGGCCTAGAGGAGAGGCGCGCCAGGAGGAGTCCTACTCCTACCGGGAGTAGGACTCCCCCCCTTTTCCATGTTGGACTAGGAGAGAAAGGGGGAAAAGGTGGAGGGGAGGAAGGAAGGGCGGGCGCCGCCCCCCTCTCCTTGTCCTATTCGGACTGGGGGGGCGGGCGCGTGGCCCTGCCCTGGCCTCCTCTCCTCTCTTCCACCTAGGCCCACTAAGGCCCATTAAGTTACCGGGGGGTTCCGGTAACCTCCCGGTACTCCGGAAAAATCCCGATTTCACCGGAAACACTTCCGATGTCCAAACATAGGCTTCCAATATATCAATCTTTATGTCTCGACCATTTCGAGACTCCTCGTCATGTCCGTGATCACATCCGGGACTCCGAACAACCTTCGGTACATCAAAACATATAAACTCATAATATAACTGTCATCGTAACGTTAAGCGTGCGGACCCTACGGGTTCGAGAACTATGTAGACATGATCGAGACACGTCTCCAGTCAATAACCAATAGCGGGACCTGGATGCCCATATTGGCTCCTACATATTCTACGAAGATCTTTATCGGTCAGACCGCATAACAACATACGTTGTTCCCTTTGTCATCGGTATGTTACTTGCCCGAGATTCGATCGTCGGTATCTCGATACCTAGTTCAATCTCGTTACCGGCAAGTCTCTTTACTCGTTCCGTAATACATCATCCCGCAACTAACTCATTAGTCACAATGCTTGCAAGGCTTATAGTGATGTGTATTACTGAGTGGGCCCAAAGATACCTCTCCGACAATCGGAGTGACAAATCCTAATCTCGAAATACGCCAACCCAACAAGTACCTTTGGAGACACCTGTAGAGCACCTTTATAATCACCCAGTTACGTTGTGACGTTTGGTAGCACACAAAGTGTTCCTCCGGTAAACGGGAGTTGCATAATCTCATAGTCATAGGAACATGTATAAGTCATGAAGAAAGCAATAGCAACATACTAAACGATCGAGTGCTAAGCTAACGGAATGGGTCAAGTCAATCACATCATTCTCCTAATGATGTGATCCCGTTAATCAAATGACAACTCATGTCTATGGCTAGGAAACGTAACCATCTTTGATCAACGAGCTAGTCAAGTAGAGGCATACTAGTGACACTCTGTTTGTCTATGTATTCACACATGTATCATGTTTCCGGTTAATACAATTCTAGCATGAATAATAAACATTTATCATGATATAAGGAAATAAATAATAACTTTATTATTGCCTCTAGGGCATATTTCCTTCAGCGAGTGCCCTAGAAGTTGGTGATGAAGCGTTCTCGCATCTCATCCCAGGAGGAAATCGATCCCACCGGGAGGTTCAGGAGCCACGAGCGCGCACCATCTTTGAGGGCCATGGGAAACCAGTTCGCCATGACCTTCTCGTCGCCACTGGTCGCCTCGATGCTCAGCTCGTAGAGCTGCAGGAACTCGGTAGGGTTGGGTGAGGGAGTCCTAGACTAAGGGGTCCTCGGACGTCCGGCCTGTTGGACATGGGTCGGACTAATGGGCTGTGAAGATACAAGACCGAAGACTCTCTCCCGTGTCCGGATGGGACTCTCCTTAGCGTGGAAGGCAAGCTTGGCGACCAAATATGAAGATTCCTTTCTTTGTAACCGACTTTGTACAACCCTAGTCCCCTCTGGTGTCTATATAAGCCGGAGGGCTTAGTCCGGAAAGATATACAGTCATACAGGCTAGACTTCTAGGGTTTTAGCCATTATGATCTCGTGGTAGATCAACTCTTGTAATACTCATATTCATCAAGATCAATCAAGCAGGAAGTAGGGTATTACCTCCATAGACAGGGCCCGAACCTGGGTAAACATTGTGTCCCCTGTCTCCTGTTACCATCGACCTTAGATGCACAATTCGGGACCCCCTACCCGAGATCCGCCGGTTTTGACACCGACATTGGTGCTTTCATTGAGAGTTCCACTGTGCCGTCCTCAAAAAGGTTTGATGGCTCCTTCAATCATCTACAACAATGCTTTCCAAGGAGAGGTCTTCCTCCCCGGACAGATCTTCGTGTTCGGCGGCTTCGCACTGCGGGCCAACTCGCTTGGCCATCTAGAGCAGATCGATAGCTACGCCCATGGCTGTCAGGTCAGATTCGGGAGCTTGAAGTACGTCGCGGACATCCACAGAGACTTGATCTTCGACGAATTCGAGACCACGGCAGTCGCTCCCCACCACCACGATGAACATGACTTAAATCTGTCACCGGGCCATACCCAAGAAATTGCACATGTAACCGCTCTGGCCTTAGATCCTGAGCAGATCGCGCCATCCGAGGACGGGAAGCCTAACCCCGCCACGGAAGCCGCTGATTCCGCGGCGTTGGAGCCGCACACAGACCTAACCTCGGGTGATGTCCGTGTCATCGGAACCTCGGACTCGTTTCCGGCTATAAGTTCCGAACTATGTGCGTCCCCGTATGTCGAGCAGGATCGGTCATCGATCGCCGAATTCAGCGCCGCGGACATCTCCCGGCACTCGCCTTTAGGCGATGTGTTGAACTCATTAAAGAATCTATCCCTAGCGGGGGACTCTCAGCCGAATTATATCCGGTTTGAACTGGAGGCTAATGATGGAGAATTTCGTTTCCCACCCACCGCCCACTTCATAGCCACTGTCGAAGACCTAACCGACACGCTCGATTATGACTCCGAAGACATCGACGGTATGGACGACGATGCCAGAGAAGAGGAGGCCCAAAACCCGCCGTTCACCGGACGATGGATGGCCACTTCCTCATATGACATATACATGGTGGATGCACCAAAAGATAATAGCGGCGATGACAAGGAAAACCCAGTTGAGGATGACCCTCCTAAGACACAACCAAAGCGCCGGCGTCAGCGGCACCGCTCTAAATCGCGTCGCGGCAAAGACAGCAATACCGGCACAGGAGACGATAACACTCCGGATGGCGCCGAAGACATAGAAGACTCGGCCGAACAAATTGCCGAATAGGACAATCGGGAAGATGGGCAAGTTAGCCCTGATGAACAGGCCATAGACAAAGACTCGGAGGACGGTAGTTATCATCCGCTCTCCGAAGATGAGGAGGTGAGCCTCGGCAACGAGGATTTTATCGTTCCTGAGGAACCTCTCGAGCAGGAGCGCTTCAAGCGCCAGCTAATAGCCACTGCAAGGAGCCTGAAAAAGAAGCAGCAGCAGCTTCAAGCCGATCAAGATCTGCTCAACGACAGATGGGCTGATGTCCTAGCAGCCGAAGAATACGGCCTTAAGCGCCCAACCAAAAGTTACCCGAAGCGCAAATTGCTACCTCAGTTCGATGATGAGGCACCGGAGCCCGTACCATCATCGTGCAATGCGGCCGACCGACCACCACGCGGTCGGGATAAAGCGGCAACTCAAGCCGAACACCAGTCCGCCCCACCTCGCCGTAAAGGCAGAGATAGAACAGCTCGGGGCTATACGTATGACCTTCGGCAGGACCTGGACAGTAGAGTAGGGCATACCAGATCGATCTACGGATCGCGAGGACGTGCCCCGACACGAGACGACGGCTATATATTCGGACGTGACAAGCCTAGTCATGCCCAGGCCGAAAACCGCAGACGGACTCCATCGGAGCTACGTCGCGATGTGGCCCGATATAGAGGCGCCGCACACCCCCTTTGCTTCACTGACGAAGTAATGGATCATGAATTCCCAGAAGGGTTTAAACCCGTAAATATCGAATCATACGATGGAACAACTGATCTCGCGGTTTGGATCGAGGATTTTATTCTCCACATCCATATGGCCCGCGGAGATGACCTTCACGCCATCAAATACCTCCCACTCAAACTCAAAGGGCCAGCTCGGCACTGGTTAAACAGTCTGCCAGAAAATTCTATTGGCAGCTGGGAGGACTTGGAGGAAGCCTTTCTTGACAATTTCCAAGGTACATATGTCCGGCCACCAGATGCCGATGACTTAAGTCACATAGTTCAACAGCCTGGAGAGTCAGCCAGGAAATTCTGGACTAGGTTCCTAACCAAAAAGAACCAGATCGTCGACTGTCCGGATGCCGAAGCCCTAGCGGCCTTTAAACATAGCATCCGTGACGAATGGCTCGCCCGCCACCTCGGCCAGGAAAGCCGAAGTCCATGGCAGCCCTCACGGCACTCATGACCCGCTTTTGCGCGGGTGAGGATAGTTGGCTCGCTCGTAGCAAAAACACAGCAAGCAAAACAGGCACCTCCGAGGTAAAAAATAGCAACAACAAGCTTCGACGCAGCAGACACAAACGCCGAAGCAATGGTGACAACCCGATGACACGACAGTCAACGCCAGATTCAGTGGCTCCAAGTCCGGTCAGCGGAAGAAGCCATACAAAAGAAACAACTCGGGGCAATCTAGCTTGGACCGCATACTCGACCGTCCGTGCCAGATCCATGGCACCCCAAACAAACCAGCCAATCATATCAACAGAGATTGTTGGGTTTTCAAACAGGCCGGCAAGTTAAACGCCGAGAACAAGGAAAAGGGATCGCAAAGCGAGGACGATGACGAGGAGCCCCGGCAACCGAACACAGGGGGACAAAAGAAGTTTCCCCCTTAGGTCAAAACGGTGAACATGATATATGCTACACACATGCCCAAGAGGGAGCGCAAGCGCGCGCTCAAGGACGTCTATGCGATAGAGCCAGTCGCCCCAAAATTCAATCCATGGTCGTCATGCCCGATCACTTTTGATCGTCGGGATCATCCGACCAGTATCCGCCATGGCGGTTCAGCCGCACTGGTCCTCGACCCAATCATTGATGGATTCCACCTGACGCGAGTCCTCATGGACGGTGGCAGCAGCCTCAGTCTGCTCTATCAGGATACAGTGCGCAAAATGGGCATTAACCCATCACGGATCAAACCCACAAAGACTACCTTTAAAGGAGTCATACCAGGTGTAGAGGCCCGCTGTACGGGCTCAATCACACTCGAGGTTGTCTTCGGATCTCCGGATAACTTCCGAAGTGAAGAGTTAATCTTCGATATCGTCCCCTTTCGCAGCGGCTATCACGCACTGCTGGGACGAACGGCATTTGCTCGATTTAATGCGGTGCCACATTATGCTTATCTCAAGCTCAAGATGCCCGGACCGCGCGGCGTCATAACAGTTAATGGAAATACGGAACGCTCCCTCCGTACTGAGGAGCACACCGCTGCCTTAGCAGCAGAAGTACAGAGCGACCTTCTCAAGCAGAACCTCAATTCAGCGGCCGAACTCCCGGACACTGTCAAGAGAGTCCGGACTATTCTGCAGCAGGATAGCTCGGCTCGTCGAGAGCTCGATTAACAATTTGGCCTCCGTCCCAGTCCCGATAAAGTGGCGGCATTCGCACCGCGCGTACATAACTATGCACTCAAAATACCATGGGCATAGACGGAGGCATACCTACCTTGTGATCCACAATACGGCTCGACCGCTCCTGGACACATATACTTTCATTGTTCCCTTTTTCTCCTTTTTAGGTTTCTTTTCCACAGGCCTCCTCTGACGGCCTGACCGGCGGTCCTTTCGAAGGATCAATACACCAAGATGGCAAGAAGCACAGACGTACATGGGAATTTCTAGGTGGTTTCTTTAACGATCACTCTACCTGTTTTCAGGACCCACACGCAGCTCTCCCTTGGTTGTGGCATGTTAAATAACATGTTGCTTATCGCACTATTTGTATCAATACGCTTTGACGTATTAATCAAATTATAATGGAAACAGTTTGCGGCCCAAATTTTAGGGCCTGTGCTCATTACCTTTGCTCATTTTCTGTTTTCTTTTTTCTATTAATAACCTTATCATATAGCACCCGTACACTGTGGTACGTTTCAATTTGCCAGGGGCTTCATAGCGCCCCGCACTACGGCAACAAAGTCCGAACACTTTTTACAGTACAGTTCGGCACCCCGAATTTAGCACTATATGCATTGGCACCGAATCATGTCTTTGGTCAATAGTTGGTTTGCCCGGCTCCTGTGCTTGCTACCTTACGTTTTGCTATATCGGCTAAGGTAGTAAAGGGAGAACTACTGCGATTGTGCCCTGGTTTACCCGGATGAGCACCTCAGTAGAGAAAGCCAAAAACTGACTGTCATGATGTGGCGAGAGCCGGTCAACTCTTCGGAGGTCTCAAATCCTTAGAGATTTTTTCCGCATTACACGAAGGATTGGTACTTGCCCGATCAGGTGTTTACAGCTTCCCAGTTCGGATACCAGGGGCTGCGCCTAAATTTTTACTGTCAAACTCCTATGGCTAAGTGAGGGTGCTAAAGCCGCATTGTCTGATTGCCTGGTTCGTTGCGCTAAACACCTCCTTCAAGGACCAAACAATTGGATCAAGAGTGTTTAGATTACATCCCGAACACCCCCGTACTACCTACGTGGGGGCAGAAGCCGACGACTGGCCAACTCTCAGATTTTACAAAACACGGCCGCACAGGAGGTAATTTTTTTTAAACAACATAACAAATATTATTACATAACAACCTTGTTCTCATCATACAAGGCAGAGACAAACATGAATGAATTCATTCAAAGATAATGTCCTGCGCACATTGCGTCGCCACAATGCGAGACCCCTCCAGGACGTCTTCAAAATACCGCTCGGGCGTGCGGTGCTCCTTGCCTTCGGGTGGCCCCTCGGTCACAAGCTTGACGGCATCCATCTTCGCCCACCATACCTTGACGCGGGCGAAGGCCATGCGCGCGCCCTCGATGCAGGCCGACCGCTTGACGACGGCCAGCCGAGGAGGCGCTTACCAGCCGCTTCACGAGCCCGAAGTAGCTGCTGGGTATAGCTTCGGCAGGCCACAGCCGGATTATCAAATCCTTCATGGCTAGCTCGACCAGCTGTTTTAGCTGATCGCTAAAGGGCACTGTATGTTCTGACGCAAGATATTGCGACCAGAACAGCTTCTCCGTTGAGCTCCCTTCTTCGGCTCGGAAGAACTCCGCAGCGTCAGACACACTGCGCGGCAGATCGCAAACGCCCCTGGAGAACTCCGAATCCGGGTTAGTAAGAAATACTTCTTCTTCACATACTTGCTTTGCATACTAAACGCCTTACCCGCCGCGATCTTCTTGGCCTCCTGGATCTCCTGGCGGGCGCCCTCGGCTTCAACCCGGGCCTCTTCCGCGCTTTGGCGAGTTCGGTCTCTCGAGCCAAAACATCGCACTCCAAGGCATCGCACTTTTTCACAGCGTCCTGGAGCTCTTGCTGGACCTCGTTAAGCCTGGCCTTGAGCTTCTTGCGGGTGGCTTGCTCCTTGGCAGCTTTCTCCTCGGCTTCGACCAGGGCCTTTTTAAGGGCCTCGACCTCGGTCGTCGCTCCTACACATATCATGACACTACGGTCAATACACATCATTTATTCTTTCCGATTATATAGCGAGTCATTGCATACCTTGCTGGTCTTCTAGCTGCTTCCTCGCTTAGCCGAGCTCTTCCTCGGCCCGCTCCAGTCTCTACTTTAGTCCGGAGACTTCGGCAGTGTGTGAGGTCGCGGCCAGCAACGACGCCTGCTCATTCATATAAGACACATTTAGTTAGCTTCCTGCGAAAATTAATTGATCCTCTGTCCGGCTTTTTCTTTCCAAACACCGGACACCGTCTCAGGGGCTACTGTCTGTATTGGGATTTTTTCTCTTGCCTCGCTTACCTCAAAGCCGGTCAGCAGGCTACTGCAGGCTTCAGTTAGTCTGCTCTTGATAGACTGAACCCTCTCAATCACCGTACCCATAAGGATACGCTGTTCATCCACGATGGAAGCGCCTCGTAGCGCTTCCAACAGATTATCCGGTGCCTCTGGTTGGACAGAGGTCACCGGCGGAATAGGCACACCCCCTTCTTTCAAAAGAGGTTGCTCGCCAGATTCCGGAGCCGTATAGGTCTCCAGTATCGTATTCGGCTGGTGGCCGAACTGAGCATGGCGCCCATCGCCCGTCTCCATGGGGGTCTGCTCCCCCATGTGTCCGGCGATTGAGGTCGTGCCCTCTAGCGCCTCTTGACCCTCTCCCTGGTCGGGGAAGGTCCTTTGGGGCAACACCTCGGCGTCGCCCTTGGCCTTGGGAGATTGAGCGGCCGGCAGTGACTCGCTGGCCATCGCCTTCGAGTCCAGCGAACCTCCTGATGAGGATCGCTGGGAGCTGTCGTGGGCCGGACTGCAATAGCGTTATTTGACATGTTAATACCATGAGGCGAAGAGGCAGGATACACAGACGAATACGAGTTTTCCAGCACTTACGATGCGGCCAGGGGCTTGTTCCGGGGGCGTCGCTCCGGACTGCTGTCGACATCCCATGCGGAGTTATCTGCAAGGGAGCCCTTCCCCTCTTTGACGCCTCCGCCTCCAGACTCGCGGAGGCCGCCCTCTTCTTCCTTGCCCCATCAGGGGGAGGGTTGTTTTCCTCCTCCTCGTCATCGTCATCCTCAGCGACGGAGGAATGGGTCTCGTCGTCTTCGGATGTCACGTCCGAAGCACCCTTGCGACGAGGGCCACTTTTGGCCCCCTTGGCCTTCTTCTTGGCCTTCTTCTCCGGCGGCTGATAGGGCGCCAGGACCAGCATCTTCGCCAAGAGCGGGATGACTGGTTCTTCGGGCAGCGGAGCTGAACATTGAATCCGCTCCGCTTTCTCTGTCCATACCTGAAAGAATAAATTGGTAAAGTTACCCTCCTTGAACAAGCAAGTAGAGGGTATGCCTTGAGACGTGAAGGACTTACCGCATTGGCGGGATGGGCAAGATCGTGCCCGCGGTCCGAGTCTGTGGCAGGCGGCTTCTCGTTGCCCTTGAAGATCAACTTCCAGGCATCTTCGTGAGTGGTTCCGAAGAGCCTCACCAAGGTTTGGTGCTTCTCCGGATCGAATTCCCATAAAGGGGAGGTTCGGCTTTGGCAGGGGAGGATCTGGCGAACTAGCATCACCTGGATCACGTCGATGAGCTTGATGTTTTTGTCCACCATGCTTTGGATGCGCGTTTGCAACGCTATCAGCTCATCCGACGAAGACCAATTTGGGCCCTTCTCCATCTAGGAGGTAAGCCGCATTGGAGCTCCGGACTTGAATTCGGGAGCCGCGGCCCAGGTGGCGTCGCGGGGCTCTGTGATGTAGAACCACAACTTCTACCACTCCTTGACAGTCTCTACAAACGTGCCTTTGGGCCATGTGACGTTGGGCATCTTGCTCACCATGGCTCCTCCGCACTCCGCGTGTTGGCCATCCACCACCTTCGGCTTCACGTTGAAGATCTTGAGCCACAGTCCGAAGTGGGGCTAGATGCGGAGGAAAGCCTCACACACGACAAAGAATGCCGAGATGTTGAGGAAAGAGTTCGGGGCTAGATCGTGGAAATCTAGCCCGTAATAGAACATCAGTCCACGGACGAAAGGGTGGAGTGGAAACCCTAACCCACGGACGAAATGAGGGATGAACACCACCCTCTCGTTGGGCTTTGGTGTAGGTACGACTTGCCCCTTGGTCGGAAGGCGGTGGGCGATTTCCTTCGCTAGATACCCGGCCTCCCAAAGCTCGGCGATGTCCTTCTCCTTAATGGAGGAGGCCACCCACTTGCCTTGCCCTCCAGACCCGGACATGGTGGAGTGCTTGCTTGAGGCGGAAAAGATGAGAACTTGGGCACTGGAGCTCGAGAATGGAAGGGCAGACGAAGAAGAGAAGGCGTGGGTGAAGGAAGGGAGTCCTTATCTGAAGGAAATATGCCCTAGAGGCAATAATAAAGTTATTATTTATTTCCTTATATCATGATAAATGTTTATTATTCATGCTAGAATTGTATTAACCGGAAACATAATACTTGTGTGAATACATCGACAAACAGAGTGTCACTAGTATGCCTCTACTTGACTAGCTCGTTGATCAAAGATGGTTATGTTTCCTAGCCATTGACATGAGTTGTCATTTGATTAACGGGATCACATCATTAGGAGAATGATGTGATTGACTTGACCCATTCCGTTAGCTTAGCACTCGATCGTTTAGTATTCTGCTATTGCTTTCTTCATGACTTATACATGTTCCTATGACTATGAGATTATGCAACTCCCGTTTACCGGAGGAACACTTTGTGTGCTACCAAACGTCACAACGTAACTGGGTGATTATAAAGGTGCTCTACAGGTGTCTCCAAAGGTACTTGTTGGGTTGGCGTATTTCGAGATTAGGATTTGTCACTCCGAATGTCGGAGAGGTATCTCTGTGCCCACTCGGTAATGCACATCACTATAAGCCTTGCAAGCATTGCAACTAATGAGTTAGTTGCGGGATGATGTATTACGGAACGAGTAAAGAGACTTGCCGGTAACGAGATTGAACTAGGTATTGAGATACCTACGATCGAATCTCGGGCAAGTAACATACTAATGACAAAGGGAACAACGTATGTTGTTATGCAGTCTGACTGATGAAGATCTTCGTAGAATATGTAGGAGCCAATATGGGCATCCAGGTCCCGCTATTGGTTATTGACAAGAGAGGTGTCTCGGTCATGTCTACATAGTTCTCGAACCCGTAGGTCCGCACGCTTAACGTTCGTTGACGATATAGTACTATAAGTTATGTATGTTGGTGACCGAATGTTGTTTGGAGTTTTGGATGAGATCACGGATATGACGAGGAACTCTGGAATGGTCCAGAAGTAAAGATTGATATGTGGATAGTAGTGTTTGATCTCCGGAAAGGTTTCGGAATCCATCGGAAGGGGTTCCGGATGTTTCCCGAAATGTTTGGGCACGAGAACAATTTATCTGGGCCAAAGGGGAAAGCCCACGAGGTTTTTGGAAAGCGCAAAAGGAAGTTTTGCGGAGTCTAGGGGCCAGACGCCAGGGTCCCTAGCGTCTGGGTCCAGACGCCGGGAACCCTGACGTCTGGCCTTGGAGTCCGAGAAGGACTCTTGCCTTTCGGGTGAAACCGACTTTGTGGAGGCTTTTACTCCAAGTTTCGACCCCAAGGCTCAACATATAAATAGAGGGGTAGGGCTAGCACCCAAGACACATCAAGAAACACCAAGCCGTGTGCCGGCAACCCCGTCCCCTCTAGTTTATCCTCCGTCATAGTTTTCGTAGTGCTTAGGCGAAGCCCTGCGGAGATTGTTCTTCACCAACACCGTCACCACGTCGTCGTGCTGCCGGAACTCATCTACTACTTCGCCCCTCTTGCTGGATCGAGAAGGCGGGGACGTCATCGAGCTGAACGTGTGTAGAACTCGGAGGTGCCGTGCTTTCGGTACTTGGATTGGTCGGATCATGAAGATGTACAACTACATCAACCGCGTTGATATAACGCTTCCGCTTACGGTCTACGAGGGTACGTAGACAACACTCTCCCCTCTCGTTGCTATGCATCACCATGATCTTGCGTGTGCGTAGGATTTTTTTTTTGAAATTACTATGTTCCCCAACTGTGGCATCCGAGCCAGGTTTTATGCATAGATGTCATATGCACGAGTAGAACACAAGTGAGTTGTGGGCGATATAAGTCATACTGCTTACCAGCATGTCATACTTTGGTTCGGCGGTATTGTTGGATGAAGCGGCCCGGACCGACATTACGCGTACGCTTACGCGAGACTGGTTCTACCGACGTGCTTTGCACACAGGTGGCTGGCGGGTGTCAATTTCTCCAACTTTAGTTGAACCGAGTGTGGCTACGCCCGGTCCTTGCGAAGGTTAAAACAGCACCAACTTGACAAACTATCGTTGTGGTTTTGATGCGTAGGTAAGAACAGTTCTTGCTAAGCCCATAGCAGCCACGTAAAATTTGCAACAACAAAGTAGAGGACGTCTAACTTGTTTTTGCAGGGCATGTTGTGATGTGATATGGTCAAGGCATGATGCTATATTTTATTGTATGAGATGATCATGTTTTGTAACCGAGTTATCGGCAACTCGCAGGAGCCATATGGTTGTCGCTTTATTGTATGCAATGCAATCGCCCTGTAATGCTTTACTTTATCACTAAGCGGTAGCGATAGTCGTAGAAGCATAAGATTGGCGAGACAACAACGATGCTACGATGGAGATCAAGGTGTCGCACCGGTGACGATGGTGATCAGGACGGTGCTTCGGAGATGGAGATCACAAGCACAAGATGATGATGGCCATATCATATCACTTATATTGATTGCATGTGATGTTTATCTTTTATGCATCTTATCTTTCTTTGATTGACGGTAGCATTATAAGATGATCTCTCACTAAATTTCAAGATAAAAGTGTTCTCCCTGAGTATGCACCGTTGCCAAAGTTCGTCGTGCCTAGACACCACGTGATGATCGGGTGTGATAAGCTCTACGTCCATCTACAACGGGTGCAAGCCAGTTTTGCACACGCAGAATACTCAGGTTAAACTTGACGAGCCTAGCATATGCAGATATGGCCTCGGAACACTGATACCGAAAGGTCGAGCGTGAATCATATCGTAGATATGATCAACATAGTGATGTTCACCATTGAAAGCTACTCCATTTCACGTGATGATCGGTTATGGTTTAGTTGATTTGGATCATGTGATCTCTTAGAGGATTAGAGGGATGTCTATCTAAGTGGGAGTTCTTAAGTAATATGATTAATTGAACTTAAATTTATCATGAACTTAATACCTGATAGTATCTTGCTTGTCTATGTTGATTGTAGATAGATGGCCCGTGCTGTTGTTCCGTTGAATTTTAATGTGTTCCTTGAGAAAGCAAAGTTGAAAGATGATGGTAGCAATTACACGAACTGGGTCCGTAACTTGAGGATTATCCTCATTGCTGCACAGAAGAATTACGTCCTGGAAGCACCGCTAGGTGCCAAACCTACTATAGGAGCAACACCAGATGTTATGAACGTCTGGCAGAGCAAAGCTGATGACTACTCGATAGTTCAGTGTGCCGTGCTTTACGGCTTAGAACCGGGTCTTCAACGACGTTTTGAACGTCATGGAGCATATGAGATGTTCCAGGAGTTGAAGTTAATATTTCAAGCAAATGCCCAGATTGAGAGATATGAAGTCTCCAATAAGTTCTACATCTGTAAGATGGAGGAGAATAGTTCTGTTAGTGAGCATATACTCAAAATGTCTGGGTATAATAATCACTTGATTCAACTGGGAGTTAATCTTCCGGATGATAGCGTCATTGACAAAATTCTTCAATCACTGCCACCAAGCTACAAGAGCTTCGTGATGAACTATAACATGCAAGGGATGGATAAGACGATTCCCGAGCTCTTCGCAATGCTAAAAGCTGCGGAGGTAGAAATCAAGAAGGAGCATCAAGTGTTGATGGTTAATAAGACCACCAGTTTCAAGAAAAAGGGCAAAGGGAAGAAGAAGGGGAACTTCAAGAAGAACAGCAAGCAAGTTGCTGCTCAAGAGAAGAAACCCAAGTCTGGACCTAAGCCTGAGACTGAGTGCTTCTACTGCAAGCAGACTGGTCACTGGAAGCGGAACTGCCCCAAGTATTTGGCGGATAAGAAGGATGGCAAGGTGAACAAAGGTATATGTGATATACATGTTATTGATGTGTACCTTACCAGAGCTCGCAGTAGCACCTGGGTATTTGATACTGGTTCTGTTGCTAATATTTGCAACTCAAAACAGGGACTACAGATTAAGCGAACACTGGCCAAGGACGAGGTGACGATGCGCGTGGGAAACGGTTCCAAAGTCGATGTGATCGCCGTCGGCACGCTACCTCTACATCTACCTTCGGGATTAGTATTAGACCTAAATAATTGTTATTTGGTGCCAGCGTTGAGCATGAACATTATATCTGGATCTTGTTTGATGCGAGACGGTTATTCATTTAAATCAGAGAATAATGGTTGTTCTATTTGTATGAGTAATATCTTTTATGGTCATGCACCCTTGAAGAGTGGTCTATTTTTGATGAATCTCGATAGTAGTGATACACATATTCATAATGTTGAAACCAAGAGATGCAGAGTTGATAATGATAGTGCAACTTATTTGTGGCACTGCCGTTTGGGTCATATTGGTGTAAAGTGCATGAAGAAACTCCATACTGATGGACTTTTGGGATCACTTGATTATGAATCACTTGGTACTTGCGAACCATGCCTCATGGGCAAGATGACTAAAACGCCGTTCTCCGAAACTATGGAGCGAGCAACAGATTTGTTGGAAATCATACATACAGATGTATGTGGTCCGATGAATGTTGAGGCTCGCGGCGGATATCGTTATTTTCTCGCCTTCACAGATGATTTAAGTAGATATGGGTATATCTACTTATTTGAAAAGTTCAAAGAATTTCAGAGTTGAAAATCATCGTAACAAGAAAATAAAGTTTCTACGATCTGATCGTGGAGGAGAATATTTGAGTTACGAGTTTGGTCTACATTTGAAACAATGCGGGATAGTTTCGCAACTCACGCCACCCGGAACACCACAGCGTAATGGTGTGTCCGAACGTCGTAATCGTACTTTACTAGATATAGTGCGATCTATGATGTCTCTTACTGATTTACCACTATCATTTTGGGGTTATGCTTTAGAGACGGCTGCATTCACGTTAAATAGGGCACCATCGAAATCCATTGAGACGACGCCTTATGAACTGTGGTTTGGCAAGAAACCAAAGTTGTCGTTTCTTAAAGTTTGGGGCTGCGATGCTTATGTGAAAAAGCTTCAACCTGATAAGCTCGAACCCAAATCAGAGAAATGTGTCTTCATAGGATACCCAAAGGAGACTGTTGGGTACACCTTCTATCACATATCCGAAGGCAAAACATTCGTTGCTAAGAATGGATCCTTTCTAGAGAAGGAGTTTCTCTCGAAAGAAGTGAGTGGGAGGAAAGTAGAACTTGATGAGGTAACCGTACCTGCTCCCTTATTGGAAAGTAGTTCATCACAGAAACCGGTTCCTGTGACGTCTATACCAATTAGTGAGGAAGTTAATGATGATGATCATGAAACTTTAGATCAAGTTGTTACTGAACCTTGTAGGTCAAACAGAGTAAGATCCGCACCACAGTGGTACGGTAATCCTGTTCTGGAGGTTATGTTACTAGACCATGACGAACCTACGAACTATGAAGAAGCGATGGTGAGCCCAGATTTCGCAAAATGGCTTGAGGCCATGAAATCTGAGATGGGGTCCATGTATGAGAACAAAGTGTGGACTTTGGTTTACTTGCCCGATGATCGGCAAGCCATTGAGAATAAATGGATCTTCAAGAACAAGACTGACGCTGACGGTAATGTTACTGTCTATAAAGCTCGACTTGTTGCGAAAGGTTTTCGCAAGTTCAAGGGATTGACTACAATGAGACCTTCTCACCCGTAGCGATGCTTAAGTCTGTCCGAATCATGTTAGCAATTGCCGCATTTTATGATTATGAAATTTGGCAAATGGATGTAAAAACTGCATTCCTGAATGGATTTCTGGAAGAAGAGTTGTATATGATGCAACCGGAAGGTTTTGTCGATCCAAAGGGAGCTAACAAAGTGTGCAAGCTCCAGCGATCCATTTATGGACTGGTGCAAGCCTCTCGGAGTTGGAATAAACGCTTTGATAGTGTGATCAAAGCATTTGGTTTTGTACAGACTTTTGGAGAAGCATGTATTTACAAGAAAGTGAGTGGGAGCTCTGTAGCATTTCTGATATTATATGTGGATGACATATTGCTGATTGGAAATGATATAGAATTTCTGGATAGCATAAAGGGATACTTGAATAAGAGTTTTTCAATGAAGGACCTCGGTGAAGCTGCTTATATATTGGGCATCAAGATCTATAGAGATAGATCAAGACGCTTAATTGGACTTTCACAAAGCACATACCTTGACAAAGTTTTGAAGAAGTTCAAAATGGATCAAGCAAAGAAAGGGTTCTTGCCTGTGTTACAAGGTGTGAAGTTGAGTAAGACTCAATGCCCAACCACTGCAGAAGATAGAGAGAAGATGAAAGATATTCCCTATGCTTCAGCCATAGGCTCTATCATGTATGCAATGCTGTGTACCAGACCTGATGTGTGCCTTGCTATAAGTCTAGCAGGGAGGTACCAAAGTAATCCAGGAGTGGATCACTGGACAGCGGTCAAGAACATCCTGAAATACCTGAAAAGGACTAAGGATGTGTTTCTCGTTTACGGAGGTGACAAAGAGCTAGTCGTAAATGGTTACGTTGATGCAAGCTTTGACACTGATCCGGACGATTCTAATCGCAAACCGGATACGTGTTTACATTGAACGGTGGAGCTGTCAGTTGGTGCAGTTCTAAACAAAGCGTCGTGGCGGGATCTACGTGTGAAGCGGAGTACATAGCTGCTTCAGAAGTAGCAAATGAAGGAGACTGGATGAAGGAGTTCATATCCGATCTAGGTGTCATACCTAGTGCATCGGGTCCAATGAAAATCTTTTGTGACAATACTGGTGCAATTGCCTTGGCGAAGGAATCCAGATTTCACAAGAGAACCAAGCACATCAAGAGATGCTTCAACTCCATCTGGGATCTAGTCCAGGTGGGAGACATAGAAATTTGCAAGATACATACGGATCTGAATGTTGCAGACCCGTTGACTAAGCCTCTTCCACGAGCAAAACATGATCAGCACCAAGGCTCCATGGGTGTTAGAATCATTACTGTGTAATCTAGATTCTTGACTCTAGTGCAAGTGGGAGACTGAAGGAAATATGCCCTAGAGGCAATAATAAAGTTATTATTTATTTCCTTATATCATGATAAATGTTTATTATTCATGCTAGAATTGTATTAACCGGAAACATAATACTTGTGTGAATACATAGACAAACAGAGTGTCACTAGTATGCCTCTACTTGACTAGCTCGTTGATCAAAGATGGTTATGTTTCCTAGCCATTGACATGAGTTGTCATTTGATTAACGGGATCACAGCATTAGGAGAATGATGTGATTGACTTGACCCATTCCGTTAGCTTAGCACTCGATCGCTTAGTATTCTGCTATTGCTTTCTTCATGACTTATACATGTTCCTATGACTATGAGATTATGCAACTCCCGTTTACCGGAGGAACACTTTGTGTGCTACCAAACGTCACAACGTAACTGGGTGATTATAAAGGTGCTCTACAAGTGTCTCCAAAGGTACTTGTTGGGTTGGCGTATTTCGAGATTAGGATTTGTCACTCCGATTATCGGAGAGGTATCTCTGGGCCCACTCGGTAATGCACATCACTATAAGCCTTGCAAGCATTGCAACTAATGAGTTAGTTGTGGGATGATGTATTACGGAACGAGTAAAGAGACTTGCGGGTAACGAGATTGAACTAGGTATTGAGATACCTACGATCGAATCTCGGGCAAGTAACATACCGATGACAAAGGGAACAACGTATGTTGTTATGCGGTCTGACCGATAAAGATCTTCGTAGAATATGTAGGAGCCAATATGGGCATCCAGGTCCCGCTATTGGTTATTGACAAGAGAGGTGTCTCGGTCATGTCTACATAGTTCTCGAACCCATAGGGTCCGCACGCTTAACGTTCGTTGACGATATAGTACTATAAGTTATGTATGTTGGTGACCGAATGTTGTTCGGAGTTTTGGATGAGATCACGGATATGACGAGGAACTCCGGAATGGTCCGGAAGTAAAGATTGATATGTGGATAGTAGTGTTTGATCTTCGGTAAGGTTCCGGAATCCATCGGAAGGGGTTCTGGATGTTTCCCGAAATGTTTGGGCACGAGAACACTTTATCTGGGCCAAAGGGGAAAGCCCACGAGGTTTTTGGAAAGCGCAAAAGGAAGTTTTGCAGAGTCCAGGGGCCAGACGCCGGGAACCCTAGCGTCTGGTCCTGGAGTCCGAGAAGGACTCTTGCCTTTCGGGTGAAACCGACTTTGTGGAGGCTTTTACTCCAAGTTTCGACCCCAAGGCTCAACATATAAATAGAGGGGTAGGGCTAGCACCCAAGACACATCAAGAAACACCAAGCCGTGTGCCGGCAACCCCGTCCCCTCTAGTTTATCCTCCGTCATAGTTTTCGTAGTGCTTAGGCGAAGCCCTGCGGAGATTGTTCTTCACCAACACCGTCACCACACCGTCGTGCTGCCGGAACTCATCTACTACTTCGCCCCTCTTGCTGGATCGAGAAGGCGGGGACGTCATCGAGTTGAACGTGTGCAGAACTCGGAGGTGCCGTGCTTTCGGTACTTGGATCGGTTGGATCGTGAAGACGTACGACTACATCAACCGCGTTGATATAACGCTTCCACTTACGGTCTACGAGGGTACGTAGACAACACTCTCCCCTCTCGTTGCTATGCATCACCATGATCTTGCGTGTGCATAGATTTTTTTTTAAATTACTACGTTCCCCAACATTATCCCCTTATAAAGGCAGTGAATATCGAACGCCTCCCCGCTCGCCTTAAAACTCGCATATTCCCAAAGGATGTGCAAACGGCACAGTTGGATTACCCCACGCCCGTATTAATGAGGATACCGCAATAAGGGGACACGATCTCTGCTTTGACAAGACGTGCCAATGGAAACCGCATCTCGAAACGCGGGTTGGCAGAAGAAAACGGTTCGAAATAATGACCGGGTAGACGTGATGTCGCATTACAAAAAGTTGTCAGCGGATGGGACTCGTGAAATACTATACTCTCTACAGCTGTGTGTGTGGTACTTGTGTTGCAGATCCGGACACGTTCGTTGCGTCCGAAGACTATCTTGCAGTATTCGGAAAGGGGAACCCGCCTTGCAATGTCGAAGACAATCTGCGAGCCGGACACCTCGTCATTGAAGCCTGGTTCAGGGGCTACTGAGGGAGTCATGGACTAAGGGGTCCTCGGACATCCGGCCTGTTGGACATGGGCCAGACTAATGGGCTGTGAAGATACAAGACCGAAGACTCTCTCTCGTGTCTGGATGGGACTCTCCTTGGCGTGGAAGGCAAGCTTGGCGACCAAATATGAAGATTCCTTTCTTTGTAACCGACTTTGTACAACCCTAGTCCCCTCCGGTGTCTATATAAGCCGGAGGGCTTAGTCCGGAAAGATATACAGTCATACAGGCTAGACTTCTAGGGTTTTAGCCATTACGATCTTGTGGTAGATCAACTCTTGTAATACTCATATTCATCAAGATCAATCAAGCAGGAAGTAGGGTATTACCTCCATAGAGAGGGCCCGAACCTGGGTAAACATTGTTTCCCCTGTCTCCTGTTACCATCGACCTTAGATGCATAGTTCGGGACCCCCTACCCAAGATCCGCCGGTTTTGACACCGACATTGGGGGTGCCATCGTAGCATGGAGGCATGTCTGGCTTGAACTTCCCCAGCCAAACGACGCTGCGCAGTTCCGGGGTGAACGCGCGGCATCCCGACGTGGTCACGGGAGCCCGCCGTAGAGGTGGAGCCTGATCTTGGCGCTCGCGCACGACCACCGCGGGCGGCACGCGGTCTTGACACGGCGGTGCTGGGAGCGCACACGCCTCTCCTTGCGGCCGCTGCACCACTTGGCAGCTTTCCTCGTTGCGCGCTAGCGCCCTCCGCGGCGGGTCGCGCCGTGGAGCCTCATGCCTTGGCTCGGGGACAACATCTTGCCTGGGAGGTGGAGGAGGCGCACCGTGGGCCACGTCGCCCGCAAGAGGCGGCGGGGGAGGCAGCGAGCGGGACGGTGCATGGGCCTCTTTGACGGTGCTGACGAGCTCGGCGATGCGGGCCAGCCAGTCCTCGTAGAGGTCGTCGGTCGGGCGATGGCGCAGGAGCTCGCATGCCATGAGCTGCGCAGCCTGCGCTTTCGCCGGCCCGCGACGAGCGTGAGAAGACGAAGCAGCCGCCGGAGTCAGTGATGGAGTGGCAGTGCGCCCATCACGCCGCATAGAGGGCTGCATCGACGAAGCCTACTGCTCGTGGGCCGCGGGGCTGGTGGCAGCGTTGGCCGCAGGCGATGGGGAGCAACGGGGAGCGCCGTCGTCTGTCGGCGCCGTCTGGGCGACGCGGGCAGCGAGGGCGGCCCGGTGCTCAGCACGAACTCGACGAGCATCAGCCATGGGGACAGCGAAACGGTGGCGAATCGACTGGAGGAAGAGAGGCTCCGACGCACCCCTACCTGGCTTTGTGGTGGATTGGCTTCGAGGTGGGCTGTGGATGAACTAGTACAGTGGGCGAACAACCTCAGGAGGTGTGTTCTTGAGCTGGTGAGAGAGAGGATGATCTGAATGATCCGTCCCCTCTACGGTGGTGGCTAGGCCCTATTTTTATAGTGGTTTTGGTCCTCTTCCCCCAAAATGGAGGCGGGAAGGGATCCCACAACGGCCAAATTCAAAGGGAGACAACTGGTACATCTTATCCTGACAAAAGGTAGTCTTCGCCTGCAAGCTTCTGGTCGTGACGTCGTGGTGGGCTTGGCGATGACCTCCGTCCTGCCGTCCTGGCGGTCTTGGTCTTGTTGCATAGAAATGGAAACTTTTGGTTGGTTCCTCGGGACTCCGCGCCCGCGATTGCCTCTTTAGCACCAAAGAGGAAATCGTTGTACTGCGTCCGCTAGCACCCGCCTGGCCTCGGTCATCATGACTTGCGTCACCCGAACCTCACGAGGTGGAGACTTTCATAGAGATCTTCGCTCCTCAGGAGCCAGACTGAGGAGACCGCTCCTTCTGGAGGTCTTGGTGTCGCCCGCCTCGCGAGGCTCGGCCCCTCGCGAGGGTCTTGTGTTGTTGGTATTGAAGGTGGGCTATACCAGGCCGTCGATGGAGCCACGTCGTGGGCCGCATGTAGGCAAGTCTGGGTACCCCCGTTCCCAAAACCCGACAGTAGGAAAAATTTATATTGCATCGATACACCTAGCATTGCCAAACAAAAGTGACTATTGATGGGGGAAAACATTGCGACCGGAGAAATCAAAACCTGGAAGTAGCGATGCAGAAACGTACTATTGGTGAAATCAAAAGTTGGAACCTACGATGCGAAGCTATTGCCGATGGACGAAAATGCTGCGATCGACGAATCAAAAAGTTGGAACATGCGAAATCAAAAGGCTTGCGTGGTGGGGCCGAAACTAGTGAGGCACAATGCTACGATGACGACGCCCATGTTTCGCAGACGCTGCGACCGATGAGGCATGGTGATGGGACCGGCCGTGTCGTTTGGTGCAACAGGCTGAAGTGGCGCTACCGTGCAAAACTATGGTGCCATGGGCCATGGCGGAGAACGATATTGCCTGAGATGGCTGCAACCGGCAACTGTAGAAGCTAGGGCCGTTGGACTTTTTTACTGCAACCAATGAGATGATTTTGCTACGATGGCGATGGACAAAGTAGCGACCAGGAGATGGACCTGTGCGACGAGCCTTGACGGCGGGAGGCACGCCCCAGTGCTACAACCAACCATGGGGCAACGAGGTGCAACCGCTGTCGGCCGGTGCTACGAGGCGACGATGTCAGGGCAGCGACCCGTCCACGATAGGAGGTGCAAACAAAGGCAGCGATGGGAGGGATACGAACACCTATGAGGTGTGCTTCGACGGCGGCGGCGGAGGCTGCAAGCACCGTCACTGACGAGGCCTCGCGCGTCCATGGCGGGAGGAGGGTCGGCATCTCTCTCTCTCTCTCTCTCTCTCTCTCTCTCTCTCTGCGAAAACGCCATCGTTCTCTCTCCCTTGCGCGCTGGTGTGGTTTGCGGAAAAAATGATGCAAGGAAAAAAAGTAGAGGCCTGATCCAACAGTTGGTAGACAAACAACGCTACACTTGGGATGCAATCGGACATAAGTATGGCGTCGGTCGTCCGGTGCCTAGCGTTGTCCTAAAAATAAGAGAAGAGCGTACGTATCTTGCAAAATTCAAATCAAGCCCACACACAAATTTGACCTGCCCCCAAAATGGTCTGATCCGGAACAATTATGACGCCCTGAATTTCTCCCCCAAAGAATTACTCCTACTCCAGCACGGTGCACTATTATATTCTCAAAAAAAAAGCACGGTGCATTATTAGGCAAGTAACCAAATCACTGAAATCTCTCCTACTCCCACTGTTTTTCATTTCGTTCGTTGGGACCTACCGCCGCATCCCCCCTCCTCCTCCTGCTGTCCCTTTTCTTCTTGGCACACACTGGCAAGCGTCCAGAGTCCCGACAGGAACCTAAACTGAGAAGAAATGGGGTGAGAACGTGGAGGTTGAAAGGAGGCAGCTTTGGTGGGGAATCTCGGCATCCTTTCCTCAGAGAGTCGACCCACTCCACCTCGTATGTTTTTCTTCTCTGCGGCAAGATTGGATCTTCGATTCTTTCTCTCCCGTCCTGCGATCATTACCCTGTAGTTGTTTTCTTTATTGTGTGGCACGCTTCGAGGATCCATCTTCCTTGCTGCCTTTGGATGCTCGGCGACTCGTCGTTGCCGCGGAATTTTTGGTGTTGACGGGTAGTTGGTTGGTGGTTTCTCTTTCTTGCCTGCTGGTGTTAAGAACAGTATAATTGGCAATCCTCGCCGCTGTGTATCATGTGATTTATTTATGTATTCCGTCCGTCCCTTTTATTTGTTCGATTGTCTGTTTCGTGCGAGATCTGCTTGCAGAGGTTGCTGCTGTAGCATCGCAGTTCTTTTTCCGTGCGATTTTTTTCTCGTGGCTTGATTTTGCTTTTGGAGTTCCTTTTTCGTTCCCACTTCAATTCTTGGTGAGATTGCTTTCTGACTCTACTGACTGTTCTGTTTTTCTTGTTTACAAAAAGAGAAAGTAAGGTCGTTGGCTAGTCTAATTGCGTGATTATGCAGAATTCTCTCTCCCCCAATCCAATTACCTAACACGTTTTGTCTTCTTCTTTCTTCCAGTTTTAGCGTGGTGAGAACTATTCATTTATCTTTGTGTTCTTCCAGTCAACCGCAGACCTCACACCTGTAAGTACTAATACATCGCATGGGCCATGGAGAGCTGTACAATTATGTTGCTCATTTCTGTATGCAGCATGCTTAGTTTATTTTACCTGTGCCGTTTCTCTCCAATTGTCCAGGTAAAAACAGCTAAACATTTCACCGGAAGTTCCTCAATCCTTTCCAGATGCATCAGATAATTCTTTGCTGCCCCATCCAGAATAGTGGGGAAACTGTGGCATTTTCATAATTTGGAGTGATATATTACATTCTACCGAGGAAGTGAGGTATTACTTACTGGTTCAGAGTGCCATCTTGCTTCTCGCATCAATGGCGGCTGTGTCTGCTCATGACTCAAGGCAGTACTCATGGTTGTGGGTTAGCCATATCAGCCCCAAGAACTCCAAATGGCTCCAAGAAAATCTCAGCGGTGAGCCTTTTGCTCTGTTTAACTACCAAATGAAGTTATCATCGGTATTCTTTGGATATTTGCTGATCAAATTAGCAAGACAATGTTACTAGGTTCTCTCAGTTACACGTTACATTTTCAACGCTCGTGGTTGGTGTGTACACAAGCCACCCGTAGTCCTTTAGTTGATCTGAGTATTTAAAATAAAATCATCAGGTGTTTCTAGCTGCCATGAGGCACATGATGTCTCTTCTAGCGTTTTAATTTCTCTCAAAGTTTTGATTTATGAACCTGATATGATCTTCTATGATAGTGTGACCTGTGTCATCTTCATATTTTCCTAAAAGTAATTGGATGCTAGGCTTTGAACTATTGATTGCATATACGCCCATCGGTTCTGCTTTAATATGAAATGTTCCTTTTTCCTAAAAGACTACTACTTCGTAATATATGTGAAATGTTTTCTGGAGAAGTTTAAGCTCCTTCTCATCTTAGCCAGTTTAAGCTCCTTCTCATCTGGAAATGTTTCATGTAGTATTCTTCATAGGTATCCCAATTCCCATTTTGTTGTTTCTTGGTGGGAGTTGAACTGAATTTTTCATAGTTCCAAACCTAAAGTTCTGTTCGGTAGTCATATAACAAAGTCATTGTTGGTTTATATCTCTCTACCCTTTGAATAATTGAAAAATTGTACGAGAACATTTTATTGCAGTGATTGAATTACGCCCCTGTATTTATTTATATACTATGGTTCATGACCAAAATTAATCTCATTTTGTGCAACAGATATGGACACGAAGGTTAAAGCCATGATCAAGCTTATCAATGAAGATGCTGATTCTTTTGCAAGAAGAGCGGAGATGTACTACAAGAAACGCCCAGAGTTGATGAAACAAGTGGAGGAGTTTTATCGAGCATACCGTGCATTAGCAGAAAGGTATGATCAAGCCACCGGGGCACTTAGACAGGCTCACAGAACAATTTCTGAAGTATTCCCAAACCAGATGCCATCAATGGATGAGTCACCCTCTTCTGCCGGCCAAGAAGTGGAACCACATACTCCAGAGATGCCTCCACTCTCCCGTCCAACATATGAATCAGATGATCATAACTCTAAGAGGAATGGTTCACACTCTCAGGAAACCAGTGCATTGTCAAACAGAAAAAGTCTGAAGCAGTCCAATGATTTGTCACTCGGTGGTGAAAATGCTCCTCGTATTGTTTTTGATGGAAAAGCACGGAAAGGCCTAAATTTTGAAAGCCCAGAAGTTAAAGGGAAAGAGGATATCAGCAATGGAATATTAAATATGCAAGAAGAGATTTCGAGGCTATTAGCTGAGAACCAGAATCTGAAACAACAGATGTTGTTGGAATCAGAGCGGGCAAAGAAAGCTGCAACTGAGATCCAAAATCAGAAGGATACCGCTTCTCAGTTGAATTCTGAGAAAGATACATCTATTCTGCAGTATGACCAGTCCACTGAGCGTTTATCTGCTTTGGAGTCTGAGCTCTCTAAGGCACAGGGTGACCTCAAGAAGCTAACTGATGAAATGGCTTTGGAAGTTCAAAAGCTAAATAGTGCTGAATCACGCAATAGTATGATACAGTCTGAGCTTGAGGCTTTGGATCAAAAGGTGAAGTTACAGCAACAAGAGCTTGATCAAAAGCTTAAGGAATTGGAAAATCTCCACTCAAGCTTTCAGGACGAACATGAAAAGCGCATGCATGCTGAAAGTGCTCTTCTTTCCAAGGGAAAGGAGGGTGCTCAATCTAAGGAAGAAGTTCAAAGGTTGACTATAGAGATCAAGATGGCAAATGAAAATTTAGATGAGCTCATGCAGCGCAAGATGCACCTGGAGACCGCTGTTTGTGAGCTGAAGATGGAAGTCGGGAGCCTTACTGAACAAAATCACTCTTCCGAACTGCTTATACAACAACTCCGTGGTGAGATAAATTCACTGACGGATTCAAGGAGTGAACTTCAAAATGAAATCCAAAGCATTAGGGGCACCATGTCACAGCTAAGCGCTGAGAAGGATGGAGGTCTACTTCAACACCAGCAGTCTGTGGAAAGGGTTTCTGTTCTGGAATCTCAGCTAATGAATACACAGTCAGAGCTGGAGGTTAACGAAAATAAGGTGCATATCCTGATGAAAGATGTGGAACGGAAGAGAGAGGAAATTCACAGTATTCACGGCCAGCTACAAAATGAAAGCGATAGGCGAACACAAACTCAAGCAGCTCTTCTCATGTCAGAGAGTCTGCATTCCAAGTTGGAGGAAGAAGTGAAAAGGCTGACACAAGATCTTGACACGACAATAAAGAAGCTAAGTGAGTTGGAAAATGAAAAGTTAAATCTGGAGAATACATCAACAGAATTGAAGAAAACCATTTTAGGTCTGAACTCTGAGATGGATGCATCACTACTTCAACAGCATCAGTCTCTGGAGAAAGTATCTGATTTGGAGTTACAACTCTCGGAGACAAAGTTGAAACTGGAGAAGTCTGAACAGAAAATGCAGTTACTGGAGCGAGAAATGGGACAGATGAGTGAAAGTGTCAATAGTCTGGAGTTGACTTTGAAAGACGAAGCTGGGAAGAGGGTGCAAGCTGAAACGTCTCTCAGGTCAATGGAGAATATGTATTCTCAGTCTCAGGAAGAAGTGAGCAGGCTGCATCGAGAGATTGAGAAGCTGAATGGCAAATTGAATGAGTTGGAGAACTTGTCATCTGAACTCAAGAGCTCCATCTTACTTCTAAACACCGAAAAAGATGCAACCCTTCTTGAGAACCAGGAGTCCTCGATGAGAGTATCCAATCTGGAATCTGAACTCTCACAACTGCAAGCTGAACTCCGAACGAGCCTAGATGGTGAAACCAAGAAGCGTATTGAATGTGAAGCAGCTCTCCTCTTAGTGACGGATCTTCACTCTAAATCTCAGGATGAAGTGAACAAGTTGGCCATGGACATTGAGGAGCTGACCAGGAAATTAAGTGAGGTGGAGAACATTAAGATGGATCTTGAGAACATTGTAAACAAGCATACAAAAGATATCCATATCCTCCGTGAACAGAATGTTTCTGCTGAGCTTATAATTAAAGACCTGCATTGGGAATTGGGTGCATTAAAGGAGTTGAATGTGAAACTTGAGGCTGAAGTGGGTTCACATATAGGTGAAAAGGAGGCTATTCGGAGAGACTTTGTTCGTCAAAGAGAGGAGAAGGAAAATCTTGATGGGATACACCATGCTCTGGCTTATGAGATGAATGCTCTAAAAGACAGCGCAGCAGCAAACCAGATGTTGATAGAGGAATTGCAGATTACAAACTTAAAACTGAAGGAGGTGTATGCAAAGAATTTGATTGAAAAGGCGCTTCTCTCAGAAAAGCTTCAAGAGATGGAGAAACTATCTGAAGAATATTCAGTGTTGGAGAACTCAGTTTCGGATGCAAATGCTGAAATTGAAGGACTGAGGGAGAAGATAGAAGTGTTGGAGTCTTCAGAAAGCTCTTTGAACGGTGAGATTTCCACTTGTGTTTCTGAAAAGGATGCTCTTCTATCAGAGCTAGACACCCTTGGTAAAAGTTTCGCTGTTATTTCAGAGAAGAATTCCGCATTAGAGATGTCATTATGTGGTCTGAAAGCTGAGTTTGAAGACATGAGAATAAAATTGAAAGATTCTGAAAAAACATGCCAGGCTCAGCTTGCAGATAACTCAGCTCTTTCTGCAGAAAAAAACAACTTGTTCTCTCAGGTAAATTTTTTAACCAACACTACAAACTCAACTTTTTGTTTTATTTTGTAGTGGAAATTGATATTGATGAATATCCATGGTAGTCTTGATAAGATGTTCTTATTAATATTCTTTTATTAAAATTAGTTCTTGTCCATAACTACAGAGAGTGCCTTTTTCATTTCAGCTACAGAACATTACAGTGGTTGCAAAAGCCCTGGAAAGTAAGCATTCTGATCTTCAAGACAAGCACACATCTTTGTCAAGAGAGAAGGATCTTGTATATGATCAAGTAAGGAAACTGAAGGGTCTGCTGAGAACAATTAATAAAGAGTATGAAAATGCTGTGAAGTCACATGAAATGCATGCAAACAGCCTAGAGAAACAGATTTCTTCTCTCCATGAAAAAATCCATGACATGGACGAGAGGCTTCAGGAGGAAGAGCAAAAAAGCATGGGAGCTTCTATTTGTGTGGTGGCCTTGGAGAGTAGTTTGGTTTATGCAAAAGACGAGAATGTGGCTCTTTTAAACAAATGTCAAAAGTATGCGTTGGAAAATCATGCTGCGGAGATTTTAATATCACAGCTGGAGGATAAAGCCAGATACCATGAATCGGAGAGGAAAACATTGCTAAAGCTTAATGGGAGACTAAGAGAAGGGATTTCACACCACTTGAAGGTCCTTAACATCGACAGGGATTTAGGACCTGCTGAGATAGCTCAGGACGAAATTTTGCTACAGTCTGTTTCAGATGAAACCTCCAGTATTCTGAAACATAAAGAGGAAATTGAAGATGATAATACTCTCATGTACACTGAGCTCTCAGTCCTCTCGACTGTCATGTTGCAGCTAGGAACGGAGTTCAGAGATCTGCACTTGCAGAAGTGTGCCCTTGAGAAAGACGTAGAGAGAGAAGCAACAGAATTGATTTCTTTGCAAATAAAAAATTGCCAACTTTTGGAATCTAATGACCAGTTTAGGCAAGAGCTACAAAATAACAGTGAAAGGGATCAGCTGCAGAAGATTGAAGCATTAGTTTTACACGAGAAGCTATCTTGTTTGGCAGAGTCCTACGAGGCTTCGCAAGATAAAATTACTGACATGGCTGAGAAAAACGAGTCCTTGTCTAAGGAACACCAGTCTTTGATTGAGAAGTACAATGCCTTGGAGGACGAGAACGGTACTGCTCTTAGAGAATGCATGATGCTTGAGCACCTGTCTTTGTTCTTGAGAGGCCATAATAATGAGGTAGCATCTGCATTGGTATCTCTTACTGATGAGATGGTGTTGCTGAGTTTAGTTAAGGGTGAGCTTGATAATGAAGTCAAAGTGCTGACTGCAAGAGCTATATTGTTTGAATCAGAAAACAATTACCTCAAGAAATATTTAGTCTACTTGACAGAAGTTCTCACGACTCGGCTTATCCTCTTAGAGTTTGACTTGAACGCGGGGAAAAGTATCTCCCAGGAATTGGCTGTTGAACTTGAGAGTTGCATGGCGCAGTTGATGCAGAAGGATGATGAGCTACTGGAAGCAGAAGAGAATGTTCAGCTCATGCAAGCAAAGAACCGGGAATTATGTGGAGTTGTTGGGGCGCTTCAGATTGCCATTGAAGGTGCTAAAGTGGTGAAAGGAGAACTTGAGAAGAAAATCATGATCCTGACCGAGGAGGGCACTACCAAGGATGGTGAAATTTTACTACTTCGCCAAGCAAATGAAACTCTTGAAATGGATGCTGGGATTCTGAAAAGGAAGGAGCAGAGTTTGATTTCTGCACATGAGCTCATGTCGGAAGAGGTTGAGCAACATGAAAGAGAATCTCTTCTGCTGATAGGTGACACAGTAACCTCTTCTGTGAATGTCGCGGTCTACAAAGAAATGGCACTAGAGTTTATGATGGAAGCCAAGGCTATTGAAATTAGTGCAATCGCGCAAAAAGAATTAATATTGAATAAAATCTGCATGCGAGATGCCCATATTGAGGCTCTGCAGAAAAATGTAATCGACATGCAGGAAGAAAATGCAGAGCTGAATGCCGAACTGAGCATGCAGCTAGCACTCATCAGATCTTTGTCTAATCATATCAGTTTGCTGGAGGAAGATGCTCTTTCTCTGTCAAAACCCTACAGCATAGAATGCAAAGAGGTAATATTCATTCATCCTTGATTATTAGGCTAGTAGGCATTGGCTCCCAATGTTATTTTCATGTCATTCCTGCACTGCACACTAATCGGTCGTCAATCCTTGATGTGTAAGCATCGTTTACTACTATGGTGGCATGTCATCTTATTCCTGCACTACTATAGTACTCATCGTTGAGTAAGCATTCTATAAAAACAAAATCACAGTTAAAAGATGAAGCAAATCCATATTTTATCTTCATTACTGCACATCCTCGTGTCATCTTATTTTGTAGCTGGATATTTGTACTAATTTCATGCACAATACATGTGTCACTTTGTCACCGTAGGAAACCTGCATGCAAGAGGACAAGATTGGCCCAAAGTCTCATCGGTTTGCCGGCGGAACTCTGGAGTTAAAGCAGTTAACGTCAAGAATAGAAGCACTTGGGGTGGTTATATCGAATTCCAAGTGCCGTCGAGATGAGGAGTCGACCAATTCCACTGCAAAGATGATGGCAGTAAACATGGAAATCCAAGAGCTTAAAACAAAAGGCGGCTCAGAAATATATTCTGAGAAGGAGAAGCAAAAAGATGGCGAGGGCTCCAAAGGGAAGCAGGTCCAGATGATGAAGGATATTGAACTTGACGAAATATCAACCTACTATCCAGCATACGGTACAGAAGCTTCATCGTACCCAGTTGGAGTTGGCAATGGTGCGAACGCGGAGGTGGACGATGAGATGCTTCAGCTATGGGAGGCTGCAGAGAGGACGTGCAAGAACCAAACAGCCAAGTCGTCGTCATGCGAGCACGAGCACGAGCATGACATAGAGGCGGTTGAGGAGGTGAAGAGCGAGTACCCTTCGTCGGAGCTATTAAGGGGAAGAGACCTGGGAATCATCAACAAACTCGAGATGTCGTCTTCAGCAGAGCCTGATGAGTTATGGGGCAAGAATGTGGCGGAGAGGCTCGCTTCTGATGGGCAGAGACTGGCGAGCATCCAAGAGAGCATCGAGGAACTGAAGCGGAAGATGGGTGGCCCGGCCAAGGGGCACTCGGAATACGAGAGCGTGAGCAGTCAGCTGCGCGAGACGGAGGGGCTGGTGTTGGAGCAGATGAACCTCAACAGCAAGTTGGCAAAGAAGGCCGAGAATTACCCTGCGCTGTTGGATAGCATGAACGCGGAGCGGGAAGGTGGTTTTCCAAGCAAGAGGAAGATGTTGGAGCAGGTGCGGAAAGGGTCGGACAAGGTGGCGAGGCTGGAGCTGGAGCTTCAGAAGATACAGTACGTGCTGCTGAAGCTGGAAGAAGAGCACGAGTACACAAGGCTCAAGGTGTCGGAGAAGCGCACCCGGGTGCTCCTCAAGGATTATCTCTACGGGAGGAAGGACCACCGTGGAAAGAAGAAGAGGGCACCCTTCTGCAGCTGTGTGCGCTCTAAATCCAGGACTGAGCCATGACCATTTTGTGGCCGTCGCGGCCAGAAATAAGAAACCTTTCTTATCTTGTACTTATATATATAAAGATAAAGAGGAAACCATACTTGTAGTAGGCTCGTGTCCCCTTTGTAATTGAGCTAGCATGTTAGTATTCAGAATAAGCTTGTGTATCTATTTTTCTTTTTCATCTGTGGGTGTGAGTAAAATGTGTTAATTTTCTTCGGCATCAATTGGATAGATGGATGAGGCATTTTATTTACCTGGTATGCATCATCTGGGTGACAAAGTGCATCAGATTTTGTCACCCCCATCGAAACCAAGAGCGCAAAGAGGCTGTGTGCTGCTCTCCCCCTCCTAGCGCCGGCAGCCGCTCTCGCACCGGCTACAGCTGCCACCGGGGATCTTGCCGACACGACGGAGGCGCTTCACGCTGAGTTCGGCGCCTCTTGCTTCATTCTTTATCTAAGGCCGTGGATGCGCAAGGCTCAGGCGGCGGGCATTTCTCTACCCCACCTTGCTCCGCTCGACCTTGTCGTCATCCTGGAAGGGCTTTCTTATAATCGATCGTGGATGTTTGCGGGGCTGACGGTTCACCGAAATGACATGTCCAGGTTTTGGGTTTGCCTCCGCACGCCCACACCGGGACCGGACTACTCTTCATCGAGGAGCCATCTCCAGCGGCTCGGCCTCGTCTATATTGCTCCAAAGCAGATAAAGGCCTTGCGGTGCACCCCTTGTCGGCACCGCTCCGGTCCTGACGGCCATGGACCTGCGTTCTCCAGTATCCATAGCATGCTAGCGTCCTCTACCAGCATGGTGATGTGGACATAGCTATCATAAAAACGTCTAAAAATATTACAGGACAAATTAATAATCAGATACTTTCGTTTCTACATACACATGATTTAACTGACATGAATATGATGCTACGCTTATTATTTTATTTACTTGTACCCAGGAATAAGGGAATCAGAAAATCAATTAAAAGGGAGCAATACTCCTTGCATGCATGCGCTCCACTGTCGTCCTTGCATGCATGGCCTCAACTACCGAACCATCCTTCCCATCCATCATGCATGAGGAGCAAGAAGCCAACACCACAAAAGTTAGATAATTTTCTTTTGCCTACATTGACCAAAAGGAGTAACGGGTTGTGGCAAGAGACTTACACCACGAAGGGCCAACCGAAGCAAACACCACCACAATACAGATTCCGGCCTTCGTACGGCCCAGCGTCCGTCGGACCGACTCGCTTTACGTCGACCTTTAATAAATAGCTAGTCTGGCTAGGGTTTAGACTAGGTTTTGTTTAGAGACCAACCAACTTGTCCGCCGCAGAACATATCCGAGTTGTCAAGCCAATTAAACCCCTCGGGGGCTCCCACGATCGCCAAGGCGATCTGGCGGCGATGGCGGGCGAGACGGCGGCTTCGACACCGGCAAACACGTCGGGGCAGAGGGGATTGATTCCTGGAGGGGGCCACGAGCTGGGTCTCTTCATCGGGAGGGAGTGGGAGCAAATCAAGGAAAGATCGAGGCGGATCTTTCGGGGAGCGACAGATCGGGACCAAGTCTTGATCCGGTCGAGAAGAAGAGCGAAGGAGATAGCTGATTTGCTGGCAGGTGAGATTCCGTCGAGGTCAGGGGAGGAGATTAGGAGAGGATCGACCGCGCGCCCCGCGGGATCGGAAGGGTGCATCTCGCAGGGGGTGGGCGTGGTTTTCGCCGGTTCTTCAGAGAAAGTTTCAGTAGATAAGGCTAGTTATTTAATCCTTCAGGATTGTAGAATCAGATTGTAGCGAGGATTGATGGTTGTTTCGATTTTGTTTCCTGCCATTGGGGAGTCATTTGAGGGAAAGGGAGGAATTCTTGGAGCAGTTATTAGGAAACTGCTCATTCATGGCTTTTTATTCACCTTTAATTACATCAATTTCGTTCCTGAGGTTGTTTGGAAAGGATTTGTTGCTTGCTATATCTGGGGACTCGGGAGAGGCTGTCTTCCATCTTCTCTTGAGCCCAAGCACACCCATCTTCTCTCTGCTCAATCCACCTCTTGCCGTGGCCTAGTCTGTACTATGGCGGGACAGGGAGAGCTTGTGAGCAGTGAGGTGGGGGAAAAACCTGTGACTGTGGTGGGGGGGGCGACGGATGCAACGACGGGTACTTGCTCCCCGCCGGCGCTCGGCCAAGCTGGCTCCTCCTCCCACCTAGAGCCGCATGACCAGCCGGGCACGATGATTCTGGGGCGTGGCCGGGGTGAGGGCCGTCCTCTCGTCATTGACATGGAGGCTGCCCGCAAGGCCATCAACGGATTCCTAGTGGTGGGGCGCCTTCTCTCCCCTTTCCAGGTCAATCCGAGGGTCATTGTCGACGACCTCCGGAACACGGCCTGGAAGAACCAAGGGGTGTTCACCATCCAAGAGGTGGACAGCGCGGACGGGAGGTTTATCCTCAATCTCGCTGCTGACAATGACCGTCGCTTTGTGCTAAAGTCGCAACCTTGGCATTTCAAGCGTGACGGTCTCATCTTCGCCGAGTTCGACGACAAGGGGGACCCGGCAGAGGTCGACCTTGGTGTCATGGCCATATGGGTCCAGGTACGCGATCTTCCATTCGAGCTTAAGACTGAGAGCATAGGGTGGTCTCTCGAGGATCGACTAGGAGAGGTGTTGGAGGTTTCTCATCAAAACCATGTAATTGTTCAAAAATACCTGCGGGTGCATGTCAAGATATTACTGCATGAACCTCTAAAGAGTTCTGTAGAGTTTACACCTCTAGGTAGTTCTAAGGTTTTTAAGTATGATGTAAAGTATGAAAAGCTTCCCCTGTACTGCGAGTGTTGTGGCATTGTTGGCCACACTTCTGAGAGGTTTTGTAAAATCCCTCGTGATAAGAGGGTTGTTTGTTATCCTAGAAACCTGAGTGTAGAACCCTACTGGAAGAGCCAAGGCGCTAGTAAGAGGGGTCTCCTCTTCGGGAACTACCCACGCAACGGCAAGAATTCTTCTTCAGGCACCGTCAACAACACCGCCAAGCCCATGGACGTCGTCAAGGTGGCCACTGCCGTGAGAGGACTCACGGTCTCGGACAAAGGGGCCACCTCATCTGTCAAGTTGACACTCGTCCAGGAGGGCCGGGATCGGGGGTTCATGGCGCCTGCTCCGGCTGGCGCATCACTTGGTCGGGAGGACCAGGCAGGCGCGCCGGCTGGTTCTGGCGAGCGAGACGGGCGGGGCAAAGTGCCTCTGCTAGACCCGCAACATGGAGGATCGCACGACCAGGAGGGTCAAGTGCGCCACACTACTGGTCTGGACCAGTCTCTCCTGGGGGGTCTGACGCCCAAGTCCTCTCAGGCGCGGGGAATGCCCAGTCTAGTCCCAACTCATGGGGCTGATGCTGATGGATTTCTTTTCCAGCCGGGTGTGCTGGAGGCATTAACAAACGCTGTTGCTGCAAGAATGGGTACGGCAGGTGGCGACCTAGAAAATAATGTCGTACGTTTTAAGTTCAGTGCAGGAAAAAACCATACGAAGGGAAACTCAAAAAAGAGAGAAAAAAAGAAAGGGGGAGCAAACAGAGCTGAGGATGCTCCCAAGAAAGTTTTAGGGAAAAAAGGGGACATTCTTTTGGGGTCCAACCGACGGGTAGTGACTTAGAGTTCTCTTTTGAGAAAGAGATGGACAGCTATGAGCACATGTTATATGGCGATGTAACCGCCTCATCCAAACGGGTGTGTACTGGTAGAGTTGAGGTAGTCCAGGACAAGGAGGGGGTGTTACGCATGTAGCAAAGGAGATATACGAGAAGGAGGAAGAATATACTCCGCAAGGTGTGGAGTCGGTGGGCGAAGAGAAAGATGAGAATGGCACATCGGCGGCCTCCGAGGAGGAGGACCGCCGGGCCAAATGAAAATCCTAGGATGGAACTGCCGTGGTATGCTCTCCAACACGGCAGTTCGTGAGCTTCTAGAACTACAGGAGCGTACAAGGGCAGGGTTAATTTTCCTTTTTGAATCTCATTTGAATAAGTAAAGCCGATGAGCTTCGTCGTGTCCTAGGTTTTGATTCTATGTTTGTAGTGGAAAGTGATGGTCGGGCCGGTGGCCTTGTTATGTTTTATCAAAAGTCGAATAAAATCGAGTTGAACTATGTATCGTCTTATTTTATTGATGTTCTATTTATGTATGAGGATGTTGTACAGTGGCGGTTCACGGGCTTTTATGGTCATCCGAACTGGAACGAACTTCATTTATCTTGGGATGATATTCGTAATTTACATAGTAAGGGCGACCACCCTTGGGTGGTTTTGGGGGATTTTAATGAAATTTTATATCCCTCGGAAAAAGAGGGCGGTAATGCAAGACCAAATGGAATGATGAGGGATTTTCTTGAATGCCTTATGGACTGTGGGCTGGAAGACTTAGGTTACAGGGGCGACCCTTTTACTTGGAGTAGAGGTGAAATTCGAGAGCGTCTCGGTCAGGCAGTTTGTAATGTGGGGTGGGCACATAAATTTCCTCGTGCAGCGGTGATTAATGAAGAACATGTCCATTCTGATCATCGGCCGCTGGTCTTGGACATGGATTATTTGGATGACAATATTTTCAGACAACCAGAGGGGCGCGTGAAGCAATTTGAAGCTAGATGGTTAAAGGAAGAGACTGTCACTGAAATTGTTAAGGCTTCTTGGGAAAGAGCAAAGTTAGCAGGTATTGCCCCTTCACTGGCTGATCGAACGAGAGCCGTGCATGCCAATTTGCACACTTGGGATCGTGTAACTCTCAAGGGCCCGAAGCGGAGAATTAATAAATTAAAAAAAGAGTTAGAGAGACTGAGGCGTGGTCCCTTGAACACAGAATCACGGTGCCGACAGAAGGAGATTATTGTGGTAATTGAGAACCTATTGGACCAAGAGGAAATTTTCTGGCTACAAAGAGGTCGCGCAAACTGGTTGATGCATGGGGATCGTAATACATCGTTCTTCCACAACGCAGCCACAGCCAGGAAAAAGAGAAATAATATAAAGAAACTTTTAGATGATTCTGGGATTTGGAGAGAAGGTAAGGAGCTGAAGAATCACATTACTGATTATTTTTCAAAACTCTTCACGTCGGAAGTCCAGCATCCGAATCAAGAGGTTTTGTCCCTAGTTCGTAGGAGAGTGACGACTGAAATGAACAATGCTCTTCTTGCCCCTTATACTACTGAAGATGTTCGCAAGGCGCTGTTCAAGATTGGGGACTTAAAAGCTCCAGGGCCAGATGGACTCCATGCTATCTTCTATAAAATATTTTGGCCTATGTTAGGGGACGATCTAGTTGAGGAGGTCCTACAAGCCATCAATACGTGTACTATACCAGCTGGTTGGAACGATACGGCGATTGTGATGATCCCAAAGGTTAACACATCGGAAAAAGTAACCCAATTTAGGCCGATCAGCTTATGCAATGTGGTATATAAAATAATTGCAAAGATGGTGGCCCTTCGTTTGAAGGTTCTCCTGCCAGATATTATAAGCCCGACTCCGAGTGCTTTTGTGCCTGGCAGACTGATAACAGATAATATATTGGTAGCTTATGAGTGTTTTCACACAATCAAGAATAAAAGAGAAGGTAGAGAGGGCTTGTGTGCTATTAAACTTGATATGCACAAAGCTTATGACAGAGTTGAGTGGCCTTTTTTGAAGGAGATTATGCTGAGACTGGGCTTCCGTCAAGATTGGGTGAAATTAATTATGCAATGCGTCTCAACTGTCGAATACAGAGTAAGGATTAACGCGGAGGATAGTGAGAGTTTTAAGCCTACAAGGGGTTTGAGGCAGGGTGACCCATTGTCACCATACCTCTTCTTGTTGTGCACAGAGGGATTGAATGCTCTACTTACACGGGCGGAGGAAATTGGAAATATTTCAGGAGTAAAAGTTCGTAGAGATGCCCCGCCCATCACAAACCTTCTCTTTGCGGATGATTCTTTGATTCTCATGAAAGCCAACCAACAAAATGCGGAAGCTCTAAAAACAGTGTTAGATTTATACTGTCGGGCATCGGGACAATTGGTAAGCATTGAAAAATCCAACATTTTCTTTAGCCCAAACACGAAGGTGGAGATTAGGGAACAATTGTGTACAACGCTGAATATAATGACAGAGGCCCTCAGTGATAAATATTTGGGCTTGCCAGCAAATGTGGGTGTAGATAAAACAGACTGTTTCCAATTTCTGATTGAACGGATTGTCAAGAAAATTAGTGGCTGGAAGGAAAAATTATTGTCTGTCGGGGGAAAGGAGATCCTGCTCAAGGCTGTGATCCAAGCCATACCCACCTATGCAATGTCGGTCTTTAAAATTCCTAAAAAAATTGTAAAGGAATCATTGACGCGATAGCGCATTTCTGGTGGGGAGACGAGGAGAACCAGAGGAGGATGCACTGGATGGCCTGGTGGAAAATGTGCGTACCTAAAAACCAAGGAGGGATGGGATTTCGTGATATTCACTGTTTCAATCTGGCACTGCTCGCCAAACAGGCATGGCGCCTTCTGGATAATCCTGATTCTTTGTGTGCTACAATTCTAAGGGCTAAATACTATCCTGATGGCGATCTGTTAAATTCTAAGCAAAAGAAATGCTCTTCTTTTACCTGGCAAAGTATTATGGCTGGCATAAATTCTCTGAAACGTGGCTATATTTGGCGTGTGGGGAATGGACAAAATATAAATATTTGGGAAGATGCTTGGATCCCAAATTGTAATACTAGAAAAGTTGTGACACCTAAGGGGGGACAACTGTTAACTAAGGTGGGTGATTTGATTGATCCTGTTTCGAATTCTTGGGACGAAGATCTGATTACACAAACGATGTGGCCCATTGATGTTCAACGGATTCTCTCAATTCCAATCTCACAACATAATATGCCAGATTTCATTGCTTGGAGTTATACGAAAAATGGTATGTTCTCGGTTCGGTCTGCTTATTTTGTGGAGTGGGACCATCAGTATGGAAGTAGACTAAGAAATTCTAATGGGATGGGGCGAAGCACAGTTAATCCTATTTGGAGTAAGATATGGAAGTTATCGTGTCCGGCAAAAGTCAAAAAATTTATATGGCGTACATTACATGGAACGCTTCCATGTCGGGTTACGCTCGCAAATAGACATATGAAGGTCACGCCCATTTGCCCTACTTGCTCTGAGGGTTCTGAAGATACAAAGCATATGCTTTTCCTTTGCAGTAGAGCAAAGGAGGTTTGGACAAGGCTGGGGATGGATGATATCATTGATAAAGCTTGCAAGGTTGACCTTGCGGGAGAGGCGGTGCTGGAATACCTACTACTTCTGCCAGATCAAGATTTGAGGATAATGGGTTATCACAATGTGCGTGAAATGATTGCTGTCTCAGCATGGTATCTATGGTGGGAAAGACGGAAGTTAGTGCACAAGGAGACAACTCAGAATGCACTTCAGATTTCAATGGGGATTCTATCCCTTACGTCAAACTTCGTAAATGCGTCATCCCCCAGGGCTTCTATGAAAAAGGGGGGTTGGTCATGTCCTCCTAGGGGTTTTGTGAAACTTAACATTGACGCTTCTTTTGACCATGACCTACTTAGAGGCACGATGGGGGCGGTTTTGAGAGATGAAAAAGGTAGGTTTATCGCGGGAGGGAACGGGAAGATTGACTATTGCGCAGATGTGTTGATGGCGGAAGCCTCGGCTCTTAAATTTGGTATAACATTGGCGCAAAGGGCAGGATGTAATCGCCTTATTATTAACTCGGACAACCTGGAGGTGATTGATACCATGAAGAACGGAGGACAGTCGGCGGGTGCGGCGGCGGCAATCTTTGACGATTGTTTTCATTATGCTTGTGACTTCGTTGCTACTAGATTCGAACACTGTAACAGAGAAGCAAATAAAGTAGCTCATGAGCTTGCGAGTTTAGCTAGATTTTCGTTGATTTCTGATTGGTTTGAGGAACCTGTAAATGAAATTGTAATGACCCTCACAAATGATGTACTTTTTATCTCTAATGAATAAAGTTTTCGTTTTATCTCAAAAAAAGGTTTTGTTTAGAGAAGTTTAGTTATTGCTACTTTTATTTGTCTTCGCTCGTAGCAGCTAGTCCGACCGTCAAGACATCCTATCGGAACCCCATTGATGTAGGGTGGAACCCTAGACGACCGATCTTTCACGAGAGGAGCGGATCCCGCGAAGAACACGAAGAACACGAGGGGAAAACGAGGGGAATCACGAGGGGAAACACGAGAGGAAACACGAGAGAATCACTCAACCAACAAGAATAGATCACACGTGCGCTAGATCGATGAACACAAAGGGAGATACATGATCCAAAGTCAACAAAGGACGATACAAAGGTAACCGGTTCTTCTCCGTGAGGAGGTCTTGATGGGGGTCTTCTCCGTGAGGAGGTCTTGAATCCAAGGGGATCTTCTCCGTAGAGGGGCCGCGGTCTCTCTCGTGGAGTAAATCCGTAATGGATGAGCAAAGCTCTATCTCTAAATCAGCTAAACCAATGTTGACACTAGAAAGAGGAAGGGGATGGAGTATATATAGTCTAGGGGGGGCGAAGAGGTACAAGGGCTTCGGCCCTTTACAGTGCGCAGACAGACGGGGCCGGATGTCCGGGCGTCGGGCCGGATGTCCGGGCTGGTGGCGGCAGCTTCTGTAGGTTCGGGTGCGTGGCGCCGGATATCGGGCTTCTGGCCGGATTTCCGGGCTCGGGCCGGATGTCCAGGCTGGACGCCGGATGTCCGGGCCCTGTAGACTTGGGCGACTGGGCTCCTGCTGATGTGGTCGCTCCAGGGGCCGGATGTCCGGGGCCTGGAAGGTGATCTTGCCTCCTTCCATTGGTTCTCTTCATCCATGGACTTGGCGACTTGTCCGTCTTCGTGTACATCTCCGGGAGGGTCCTCTTGACACCTAATCATGCATAGCATATCGGACTTAGGTAGTAGCCATGTCTCGAGTGGATCATACGTGATATCACTAAGGAAAGAAGTCACCTCGTTCTTGAGAGCTCTAGCTCGTGCTCGTGTCATGGGTTCTCTTGGCTCTTGATGAGACGATGGTAGGTCCATGGGGATGACCGTAGGATGCTCCACATCATCTCCCCTCCCTTGGGAAAGATCCGACCTCGGATCGAAATCCTCATCACCATGGTACGGGGAGAGATCTTTGATGTTGAAGATGTCGCTCACGGAGTACTTGTCGCGTGGGATGTCGATCTTGTAGGCGTTGTTGTTGTAGCGTGCAAGCACCTAGAAGGGTCCATCCGCTAGTGGAAGAAGTTTTGACTTGCGTTCGTTGGGGAAGCGGTCCTTGCGAAGGTGTAGCCACACAAGATCTCCAATGTTGAATATCATGGTTTCTTGTGGACGTTCAGCTTGGTCACGAGTCGTTGTACTTGGCGCTCGATGGTGTGCCTTGTATCTTCATGCATCTTCTTGAGGTAGTTGACTCGGGCGTTCGCGTCCATGTTTGTGCGTTCTTGTAGCGGTAGAGGAAGAATGTCCAATGGGGACAACGGGTTGAAGCCATAGACGACCTCGAAGGGGGACTTGCCAGTAGTCGAATGTCTTGCACGGTTGTAGGCGTACTCGGCGATAGGTAGGCACTCCTCCCACTCCTTGATGTTCTTCTTTATCAACACGCGTAGTAAAGTGGAGAGCGTGTGGTTCGTCACCTCCGTTTGGCCGTCGGTTTGTGGATGGTATGCCGAAGAGAACAAAAGCTTGATTCCGAACTTGGCGCACAAGGTCTTCCAAAAGTAACTCAAGAACTTAACGTCGCGGTCCGAGACAATCGTCTTTGGCACTCCATGAAGGTGCAAGATTTCCCTACAAAACAAATTTGCAACATGTGAAGCATCATCTATCTTGTTGCAAGGAATGAAATGAGCCATTTTGGAGAATCGGTCCACAACAACAAAAACGGAATCCTTGCCATTTCTAGTTCTAGGCAAACCAAGCACAAAATCCATGCTAATATCTTCCCATGGTTGATATGGAATTGGAAGTGGCATGTAAAAGGCCATGAGATTGGGCTTTAGACTTAGCTTTGCGGCATGTAGAGCATCGGTTGGTGAAGCGGTTGACGTCGCGAAACATCTTAGGCCAAAAGTAGTTCTTGGAGAGCGTTGCGAATGTCTTGTCGCGTCCAAAATGTCTCATTAGTCCTCCGCCATGAGATTCTTGCAAAAGCAACAAACGAAGAGAAGACTCGGGGATGCATAGTTTGTTAGCTCTCATAAGGTAACCATCTTTGAGGTAATAGCGTTCCCAAGATGTATGCGTCAAACATTTGGCATAAGGAATAGCAAATGTAGGATCATGCTCATACAAGTCTTTTATGTGCTCAAAGCCAATGACATTCAATTCAAGTTGAGTAACGAGCATGCATATACGGGAAAGTGCATCCGCCACAACATTTTCCTTTCCTTTGATATACTTGATGACATAAGGAAATGACTCAATAAACTCAATCCATTTAGCATGACGCTTGTTCAACTTAGTTTGACCCTTAAGATACTTAAGCATTTCATGGTCGGTATGGATGACAAATTCATGAGGGCGAAGGTAATGTTCTCATTCACGCAAAACTCGCACAAAAGCATATAGCTCTTTGTCATAGACGGGGTAATTGAGTTGCGCTTCGGAGAGTTTCTCACTAAAGTATGCTATGGGGCGCTTCTCTTGCGTTAACACACCTCCTATGCCATTACCACTAGCATCACAATGAATTTCAAAAGGTTTGTCAAAGTTGGGTAAAGCAAGCACGGGAGCATGAGTAAGCAAATTCTTAAGCTCATTGAATGCGCTATCTTGAGATGGTCCCCAAACAAAGGGTGCATTCTTCTTGCTCAAAGCATGTAAAGGTGAAGCAATGGTGCTAAAATCCTTCACAAAACGACGATAGAAACCGGCTAAACCAAAAAAACTACGCACTTGTTGCAAGTTGGTTGGTTGGGGCCAAGTTTTAATAGCATTGATCTTAGATTCATCAACATGAACACCCTTAGAAGATACTACAAAACCCAAGAAAACAAGCTTATCAACACCGAAAAGGCATTTTTCCATATTAGCATAAAGACGCTCTTTCCGAAGAGTTTGTATCACGGTTCGAAGGTGGGTGACATGCCCTTTGTGAGATTTGCTAAAAACAAGGATATCATCAAAATAGACAACAACAAATTCACCAATGTAAGGGCGAAACACATAATGCATAAGACGCATGAAAGTACCGGGTGCTTGGGATAAACCCATAGGCATGACTAACCACTCGTACAAACCAAACTTAGTTTTGAAAGCGGTTTTCCATTCATCACCCTCTTGTATGCGGATTTGATAGTAACCACTTTTAAGATCAATTTTGGAAAAAATAGTGGCACCGCTAAGTTCATCTAGCATATCGTCAAGGCGTGGAATGGGGTACCTATAGCGAACGGTTATAGCATTGATGGGTCTACAATCGGAGCACATGCAAAAGCTACCGTCTCTTTTTGGTACAAGAATGACCGGTATGGCACAAGGACTCAAACTTTCGAGCACGTGTCCATGGTCTATGAGATGCTTTACTTGCCTTTGTATTTGTTTGGTTTCTTCGGGGTTTACTCGGTAGGGAGCCTTGTTTGGAAGTGGCGCTCTGGGGATGAGGTCGATGCGATGCTCGATGCCCCGTAGTGGAGGTAGACCCGGAGGTAGCTCGTCAGGGAAAACATCTTGGAATTCCTGCAATAAAGAAGATAACACTAAAGGTAGATCGCGAGAGGTGTTAGTTTTTGGTGCCTCGTCCTTGCACAATAGGACATAGTGTAGGACACTTGATGGGTTCTCACACACTTCTCTCATCTCACGTTTGGTGGCAAATAGGACTAAGTTCTTCTTGCGCTCATCGTGGAGGCACTCAATTTGGGCTTGTGGCGCTCACTCTCTTTTTGGTGGTTCGCTCGCTCACTATTCTCTCCACGATGGGTGGCTTGCTTGTCGGCTAGCACTTGGCTTGGAGACATCGGTCGTAGCACAAACTCCTTCCCTTTCATCTTGAAGCTATATTGGTTTGTGCGCCCGTTGTGGATGACACCTCGGTCAAATTGCCATGGCCGTCCAAGAAGGAGGTGGCACACGGTCATCGGAAGGACATCACATTCCAAAGTGTCTTCGTAAGCTCCGATCTTGAAAGAAACTTGTACTCTATGCTCGACTTGGATTGTGCCCGTGTCGCTTAGCCATTGAACCTTGTACGGGTGCGGGTGCTTCGTCTTGACCAATTGAAGCTTGAGCATAGTTCTTCACTTGCTAGGTTGTGGCAACTCCCTCCATCGATGATGACCTTGACGGACCTTCCATTGATGCCGGCCTTTGTGTGGAAGATATGGCATCGTTGGTCTTCGTCTTGTTGATGTTGAAGAGTCAAGACCTTGGAGACAACCAGAGCGAGGCTCGAACCTTTGTCACAAAAGACTTGATCATCTTCATCTTCGTTGTTCACTTGTCGGTGCATGGCCACTTGCTCAAGGGCTTCCATTTCTCCTTTACTCATTGAGTCATAGGTTCCATCGTCATTGAGGATCATGGTGCGCTTCTTTGTGCACTCAAAGGACTTGTGGCCTCAGCCTCCGCATGTGAAGCATTTGAAGGAACTTGTCTTGATGGTCTCATCGGTTGGGGTAGATGATGATGAAGCTTTTGGCTTGAAGTTGCTTGAAGTAGGAGGACGACTCGAGCTTGTCGAAGTTTTCTTGTAACTTGACTTGTCGCCGTTGCTTGTAGATGGCTTGGTTGAGGTAGAAGGTGTCGGAGTCGTTGAATCTTGAATGTTGGAGAAGCCGTAGGACTTGGATGAGTACTTGGCGTACTTGAAGTCATCTTGCACTTGACGTTCCGCCTTTGTAGCTTGATGCACTAGCTCGATGAGGTTCGAGTATGGTTGGAAGTCAGCGATCTTCTTGATAGGATGGTTGAGTCCATGCAAGAAACGTGCCATAGTTTGCTCATCATCTTCCATGACATTGGCTCGTATCATGGCAATCTCCATTTCCTTGTAGTACTCTTCAACGCTCTTGGTTCCTTGCTTGAGGAGTTGGAGTTTCTTGAAGAGGTCGCGGTTGTAGTAGTTTGGCACGAATCGTTCTCTCATGACATCCTTCATTTGCGCCCAAGTAGTGATTGGCGGTTCACCTTTGGCCTCTCGGTGCTCAATGACTTGTTCCCACCAAATGAGGACGTAGTCTTGGAATTCAAGGGATGCCATCGCGATCTTCTTCTCTTCTTCGTAGTTGTGCAAGCGGAAGATTTTGTCGACCTTCAATGCCCATGATATGTACTCTTCGGGGTCATTGCTTCCGGTGAACTTGGGCATGGTGAACTTTAGCTTGCCATAGCGTTGTTCTTCATTGTGTTGGGGTCGGGGATGATGACGCCCATGTCGGTGAGGATTGGCAATCTCATGTTGCTCTTGGCAAGGAGGGTTGTCAACCTCATGTTGCTCTTGGCGAGGAGGGTTGTCGACCTCATGTTGCTCTTGTCTAGGAGGAGGTCCATTGTCTTCATGCTCTCGATGGACTTGATGTTCTTGTCTCGCTAGAGGAGGAGCTTGTCGATCTTGACGAGGAACTTGTGGAACTTGACGATGCACACGTGATTGATAAATCCTTTCATGAACTTCATCGCGAAGTGCTTCTTCTTGTTCACGAGCTTGCCGGTTGCGCGTGGCTACGGCTCTACTTGAATCTCGGAGGGCTTGTTGCGCCTCAAGTGCTTGAGCTTCACGTAGTTCTTGGGCTTGCCGTTGTGCCTCGGCGTCTTGTACATCTTGATGTTGTCGCGCACGCTCCTCTTGTTCTTGTTGTCGTTGGCGTTGCCGTTCTTGTGCTTGCGCGAATGCAGCTTGGGCTTGACGGTGTCGATGCTCTTGAGAGTCGGTGTCGTGTAGAGAATTGCGGTTTGCTTGACGATCTTGACGCGCGGCACGACGAAGAGTGTTCGATGTCGTGGTACTTGATCCGGAGATGGTGTCGTCGGAGTGTCGACTCGAGAGGCTCCTTCTTGAGTAGGACGAAGTGGTAGAAGAGCGGTTGACCAACAAGGCACGAATCTCGTCCATTCTTGCGTCATTCTCGTGCTTGTGTTCGTCGAGCTTGTTGTCGAAGTAGTCTCTTGTACGTTGCTCGGAGAGTCGCAAGTCGGTGGCGAGGTTGTCGATGCGGTCGCTCATTGCTTGTTGTTCTTGATGCAAAGCTCATTGTGCACCAAAGAGGTGGCTCTTGGTGACATAGGATGACTTGTCGTCGTCTTGCTCCAAGAAGAGTGGGTTGGTAGAAGTACTTGGCCTATCCATCATTCCAAACAAAGATATGTGAGTGGGAGAAAAAGAAGAACCAATACCAAATGTACCTTGACCGATGTTGAAGATGGATCAAAGATCACTCCAATGTGTAACAAGGAAATAGCATAATTGGTACCAATTCTTGTTGGTTTCTCACACCTACACAAGTAAAAGCTTATCGTGGAGCTTGGTTAGGATGGTGGCACAAAATTTGATGCAATTGTTAGTGAGCTTCAATAATGTTGGAAAAGATTCACAAATTTGCAAATGCAACAAGTAGACCAATAGCAAGGTAAGGTACACGGAAACACACACGCAAATAGGTAAGTGGGTTCGTGCAACCAAGGGTGAGCCAAAAATGTGGAATCCGCAAAAATGCTCTTGTTGCACAACACTAGAGAGACGCTAGCACGATTGCACAATAGGCGGATACGAACTTGTGCACAACCTACTAAGCAAAAATGCAACGACTTCTATCCCAAGTATGCTATATGTATGGTATTCCGAAGATATGATCCAAGTGATCGAGTATGACAATCTTAATGTAGTATGATGCTATGGTTCTTGCTTATAAGCTCTTTGCTTATCTTTCCTCTTTGCTTAAAAGCTTGGTTGGCTCTTTCTCTTTTGAGCTCTTTTCTTATGCAAAACTTCACGAACCAAGGTAGCAATTGAGTATATGCGATGGCCACTTTGTGACACAAGAGATGATGCCAAGATATGCACCACGATGATATGGTATGTATGCTATGGGAAGTATGATCACTAATGTGCACAAGTCACGTTGCCGGCAATACTCAAAGGCTAGTCTCGATGGGTAAGTGACGCAAAAGTAAGGCTATGGGGTTATCATTGCAATTGCAAGAAAGTATGATGATATCACGATACCAAGATGATATGAAGGTGAGGTTGATACCAAAGTGATGTAGTTGTTCGTAGAAGTCCGAATCCGTGGCGAAGATGAGCGGCGGTGATGTCGATGTTGAACCGTACCTAAATAGCCGAAACACAATAGGACACGGGAACCGCAACTCAAATTCTCAAAGCAAAGCGGGTCAAAATTGTCGGAGTTGGTAGCGGGAAAGCTATGGTGGTGGTATGCAGAAGTGGTGGTGGTATGCGGAAGTGTATATGGGCACCGAGACAAAAATGGACGAAAGTTAGGCGGTAAACGGAGTGGTGGAAGGAAGTGATGCTGTCAGGGGCCAGATGTCCGGGCTGGACGCCGGATGTCCGGGGCGGGCCGGATGTCCGGGCTATCGGGCCGGATGTCCCGGCTCTGGATCCGTGGACGAACTCGAAGAACACCGCGTGGAGAGGTCAAATCCGGGTCAAAATTCGGAAGATTTTGTGGATGGAAATTGGGGAAAAGATGGGAAAGCTAGATCTACCTGCAACACACGAAATCTGCGGATCAAATCCAACAAAACTTCATCACACCAACAAATCACAAAAAAAATTGGGGCAATTTTTGTGGGGCAATTTTTGAATTAGGGATAAAAACAACAAAATCAGGCTAGAAAACACAACGAGGAGGCTCCGAAATCGTGATCAACGTGGCTCATGATACCAAGATATCATGAGACAAGCTGGCTCTGATCCAAGATGATGTAGGGTGGAACCCTAGACGGCCGATCTTTCACAAGAGGAGCGGATCCCGCGAAGAACACGAAGAACACGAGGGGAAAACGAGGGGAAACACGAGAGGAAATACGAGAGAATCACTCAACCAACAAGAATAGATCACACATGTGCTAGATCGATGAACACAAAGGGAGATACATGATCCAAAGTCAACAATGGACGATACAAAGGTAACCGGTTCTTCTCCGTGAGGAGGTCTTGATGGGGGTCTTCTCCGTGAGGAGGTCTTGAATCTAAGGGGATCTTCTCCATAGAGGGGTCGCGGTCTCTCTCGTGGAGTAGATCTGTAATGGATGAGCAAAGCTCTATCTCTAAATGAGCTAAACCAATGCTGACCCTAGAAAGAGGAAGGGGATGGAGTATATATAGTCTAGGGGGGCGAAGAGGTACAAGGGCTTCGGCCCTTTACTGTGCGCAGACAGACGGGGCCGGATGTCCGGGCGCCGGGCCGGATGTCCGGGCCTTCAGGAGGAGCCGGATGTCTGGGCTGGGGGCCGGATGTCCGGGCTGGTGGCGGCAGCTTCTGTAGGTTCGGGTGCGTGGCGCCGGATATCCAGGCTTCTGGCCGGATTTCCGGGCTCGGGCCAGATGTCCGGGCTGGACGCCGGATGTCCGGGCCCTGTAGACTTGGGCGGCTGGGCTCCTGCTGATGTGGTCGCTCCAGGGTCCGGGGCCTGGAAGGTGATCTTGCCTCCTTCCATTGGTTCTCTTCATCCATGGACTTGGCGACTTGTCCGTCTTCGTGTACATCTCCGGGAGGGTCCTCTTGACACCTAATCACGCATAGCATATCGGACTTAGGTAGTAGCCATGTCTCGAGTGGATCATACGTGATATCACTAAGGAAAGAAGTCACCTCGTTCTCGAGAGCTCTAGCTCGTCCTCGTGTCATGGGTCCTCTTGGCTCTTGATGAGACGATGGTAGGTCCATGGAGATGACCGTAGGATGCTCCGCATCATCCATCTTGTGAGATTTATTCATCTAGCATATTTGCAATTTCAGATTGCTTGGCTATTATTTTCTTGCATGTTCTACGATTTGCTTGCAGGAAAAATCCTTCGTGGAGAGTACGATCGCGCCGTTGGCTCGGTCGATAACACCGTGGAGTTGGTTCAGCAATTGCCGTGGATATCAGTCGTGTATGGTTCTTCGGTAGCCGGATCGTGAGGGTCAAGTCTTATCAAAAATCGTAGTTATCTTCCTCTCATCGAAAGATCAGGTCCCCAGTTCACATCAAGTGGTATCAGTTTTCAGGTTCATCGGTGAGAGATTTACAGTTTTATTAGATTAGATTGTTTTTCAGTCCTACAACCCACAAGAAAAAGCCAAAAAAATAGATTAGTTCATCCGCTGCATCTATCTTTTTAGCCTTTAACAATTTTTGTATCTAGTATTTGCATAATTTGAATTTTTGGTTGCATTCATCCTAGTATCAGTGCTGGTTTAGATTGGTTTGGGACAAAATTATCTACTAGATCGCACTTGTTTTTGTCCACCAAATTTCCTGCCGCATGTTAGTTGTTCATCCAGAACAAAAAATCGATCTTCGTCGGTTCAGTGTGGATCCTATCGCTACATCCGCCCGTCATGTATCACGCCTGCCATTTATCACTTTTTTATCTGCATCATCCGCTGAATTCCAGGAGTGAAGTTTGCTACTACCATCGTCGCCACAAGAGTCCACGATAATACACGTTGGTCTGACATTTTCTTTTCTGTCGTCTGTGTGCAGGTTTCTGGCATATATTCTTTTTTTTGCACACGCGTCGGCACCAGCCGCACGCCTCTTGCCTCGTGTATTCCACCGAAGCCAACTTGCCTCTGCCCTGTCGCTAGCACGTTTCCTTCCTGCTGCAGACACTGAGCATCTTCTAGATTCCATCAGAAATTTACTTGTTTACTGCCACCCCTAGTAGCACACGTCCATCACCGTGAGTTGAACCCAATTGCTTTCACAGTAGCACACAAGTTCCGATGTGTGACCTCACCTTTTTTTCTATTGCAGTCTCATCTTTGGTAGTACTAGTTGACTTCTTGCTAGTACCGGCTTGAAAAAAAAAAGCAAAAAAAGGAAAAAGAGCAAAAAAAAAGAAAAAAATTGAAAAAAGATCAGGCCGGCTCATCTCTTTTGGACTACTTTGTTTTGTTTGCTACTCTGGACATTTTTTTTGCTGCTACTTGCTCGCAACTTTGTCTATCATCTATTTTCGAGTGTTGCCATACACTGAGTTTATACCTCACTTATATCTAGCTATTTAAAGCTATCATACTTTCATCGCTTTCCACTCATTTGATTCAATATCTGGGCTTAGATTATTTTACCTCTTGCTAATCGACTGCCAGCACTAGTTAGGAGTTTGAGCAATTATTCAACTTGCATTGCTTTTTGCTAAATTGTGCCACTAATATTGTGAGTTGAGAAGCCTTTGCCAAGCTACACTTTCTCTACCAGTAAGTACAGGTTCCAGCTGTACTGATTCCTGATTATCGCTCCATCCAATCTTCATCGGTAGTTTGAAGCCAACACCAACGCGCCGATCACCACCTGTTGCATTAGTAAGAACAAGTAAGAATTTGATAATAAGTTTGAGTGTGAGCGAATTTTGTCCACCACTTCCTATTAGTTGATAGGGATTATACATTGTGTTTTTTCCTCTTTCGCTAACAATGGCACAGGATCAACCCACACTTGAGGGCCTCACCGCAGATGTGAAAGTCACCAGCGAGCGTCTCGCCCAACTTGAGGGTGCTCAGATTGCGGCCGAAGAGAGGCTCAAGGCCATAGAAGATGCATAGGGTGTTGCGAACACATAGCTAAAGGACATCTTATCACGTTTGGACGAGTTGCGGGCTGCAGTCCCCGTCAACAACAACGTTGATCCTCGCAACTCCACGGGTGGCGCCGCTATTTCACGAGCTCGACGTGTGCCTATGGGTCATCCACAACATCCAGCTACTACCACCGATGTCGCCACCATAAACCAGCACCAACGCATTCCTCCCCGTGTCAACAAGGAATATGGGGACAACTACGAGGATTGTTCCGGTGACACCGAAGACGACCAAATGGTCAACCACCACAGTGACCGTGCTCATTGACAACTACGTTTCAACCGTCAAGGTATGGCACGCGGTCCACACAGGTATGATGTTCGAGATTACGACCACTCCCATGCTAAAATTAAATTTATTATGCCTACTTTTAGTGATAAATATAATCCAGATGTTTATCTTGATTGGGAACTTTCAGTAGAACAAAAATTTGCATGTCATGATATTCCTGAGAACCAAAGAGTTAGGGCAGCCACTAGTGAATTTACAAACTTTGCTTCTATTTGGTGGAGGAGTATTGCCGTGTTAATGAGAACAATATACCTACTACTTGGGATGCTTTAAAACGAGCTATGCGACAACGTTATGTTCCTTCATATTATGCTCATGATAAACTAAATGAATTGCAATGTTTAAAACAAGGTAGTAGTTCTGTAGAGGATTATTATCAAGAATTGCAAACCGGGTTCATGCGATGTGGATTAATTGAAACTGAAGATGCTCGTGATAAACTAAATGAACTGCAATGTTTAAAACAAGGTAGTAGTTCTGTAGAGGATTATTATCAAGAATTGCAAACCGGGTTAATGCGATGTGGATTAATTGAAACTGAAGATGCTATGATGGCTCGATTTTTAGGTGGTTTGAATCGTGATATTCAGGATATATTGGACTATAAGGAGTACAATTCTATTACTCGTTTGTTTCATTTTGCTTGTAAAGATGGAAGGGAAGTACAGGGACGACACAACAAGGGACGAGGTAACTTTTCTGCAGGTCGTCGCTCATCATGGACACCCTCTTCTACTGTTTCGTCCACTACCGAGGCAACGCCACCTCCCTTGAACAATGGTACACACCCATCAAGTTTAAAATCAGCTCCACAATCATCCGAGGCTTCGAAAGCAATGTCTCTAGCACCCACCACTTTGTCTGGACGCACAAGGGACATGAAGTGTCATATATGCAAAGGTGGGGGCACTTGATGAAGGACTGTCCGAATAAACACACATTCATTGTGCGGGAAGATGGTGAGTACTCCTCTGCTAGTGATTTGGATGAAGATATTCGTGCTATGCTTGCCACTAATAATGCAGGTGACACTAAGGAGCATGACACGGAGGAGATACATATTAATGCTGATATGGCAGATCAGTACCCAAGCCTTGTAACCATGCGGGTACTTAGTGCCCAGGTGGGGCATTCCGAGTTACATCAACGACATAATCTTTTTCAAACTAAGTTTGTTGTCAAAGGGCATTCAGTTCGTGTGATCATTGATGGTGAGAGCTGCAATAATTTGGCGAGTACAGAAATGGTAGAGAAGCTTTGCCTCACAACTACGAGACACCTCCATCCATATTACATCCAATGGTTCAACGACTGTGATAAGTTGAAGGTATCACGTCGTGTGAGAGTACATTTTACACTTGTTTCATATCATGATTAAGTTGACTGTGATGTCATACCTATGCAAGCATGTTCTTTATTGTTAGGTCGACCTTGGCAATATAATAATAATGTTACTCATCATGGTGGAACAAATTCGTATACTCTCGTGTTTGAAGGAAAAATCATTAACTTGCTTCCTAATACCCCTGATGAAATAATTAATGATGGGAAAGCTAAATCAACGGATCATACTATGCATAGTATGCTTGCTATCGGTTCTGAAATTTTTCCGTTGAGTGTCTCACCTTCTGAACTAGACATACCGCATGCTCAGGTAGTTCATTTGTGTCCCTATAATTCATATATAGACTACGTGTGGGATAAAATTTATCATGATATTCATAGTGTTATGCTCAGACATGATAAAATTTATTATGATATTCATAACGTCGTTATTACCAAATTATCACACCCTCATGCGCTAACATCTTTGGAACAACCTATATATGTTGCATGTATTTTTGCTTTGCTCTATGATGTGTTCCAGATAAGTGAAAGCTAAGGCGGCTTTGTTTTCAAGGAAGGAAGGATGATATGGACATAGCTATCATAAAAACGTTTAAAAATATTACATGACAAATTAATAACCAGGTACTTTCGTTTCTTCATACACATAATTTAATTGACATGAATATAATGCTACGCTCATTATTTTATTTACTTGTACCCAGAAATAAGGGAATCAGAAAATCAATTAAAAGGGAGCAATACTCCTTGCATGCATGCCCTCCATTGTCGTCCTTGCATGCATGGCCTCAACTACCAAACCATCCTTCCCATCCATCATGCATGAGGAGCAAGAAACACCACAAGAGTTAGATAATTTTGTTTTGGCTACATTGATCAAAAAGAGTAACGTGTTGTGGCAGGAGACTTACACCACGAAGGGCCAACCGAAGCAAACACCACCGCAGTACATATTCCGGCCTTTGTATGGCCCAGCGTCCGTCGGGCCGACTCGCTTTACGTCGACCTTTAATAAATAGCTAATAGCTAGTCTGGTTAGAGTTTAGATTGAATTTTGTTTAGAGAAGTTTAGTTATTGCTATTTTTATTTGTCTTCGCTCGTAGCGGCTAGTGCAACCGTCAAGACATCCTATCGGAATTTCATCTTGTGAGATTTATTCCATCTAGCATATTCGCAATTTCATATTGCTTAGCTATTATTTTCTTGCATGTTCTACGATTTGCTTGCAGGAAAAATTCTTTGTGGATAGGACGATCGCGTCGTTGGCTTGGTCGATGACACGGTGGAGTTGGTTCAGCGATTGCTGTGGATATCAGTCGTGTACGGTTCTCCCTGTATGGTTGGTAGCCGGATCGTGATGTGAACATAGTCATAAAAACATTTGCAAATATTACATTGCAAATTAATAACCAGGTACTATCGTTTTTTTACGCATGATTCAACTAACGAGAATATGATACTGCTTATTTTTTTTTACTCAGCAATGACGGATTTAAAGGATATATCCGAAAGAAATATACACAGATGAAGGGTGTGAAAGTCAGTAGGAGTAACAGTTATATTAGCAACAATTATGCATGCATGCCAATTATTAAATTAAAGAAGGGGCCAAGCCCCATGTGAGAACGTGTGCCATGCTACGCATGCATGCATACATGGATTTGTTTTCCATGAATCCAACACGGTCAAGCCATGGGCCGGCCATCAACTGCGACTCTCAAGCGTCAAGCGGTGTAGCTAGTCTATGTTAGGGTTTAGACTGAGTTTTGTTTAGAAAAGTTTAGTTATTGCTATTTTTATTTGTCTTCGCTCATAGCGGCTAGTGCGACCGTTAAGACATATTATTGGAACCCTATCTTATAAGATTATTCCATCTAGCATATTCGCAATTTCAGATTGCTTGGCTATTATTTTCTTGCATGTTCTTCGATTTGCTTGCAGGAAAAATCCTTCGTGGACAGGTCGATCGCCGTGAAATTGGTTCAGCGATTGCCATGGATATCAGTCGTGTACGGTTTTACCTGTACGGTTGGTAGCCGGATCGTGAGGGTCAAGTCCTACAAAAATCGTAGTTATCCTCTCTCATCAAAAGATCGGGTTACCAACCGTACAGGTAGAACTGTACACGACTGATATCCACGGCAATCGCTCAACCAACTTCACGATGTTATCGACCGAACCAACATCGCGATCGACCTATCCATGAAGAATTTTTCCTGCAAGCAAATCGAAGAACATGCAAAAAAATAATAACCAAGCAATTTGAAATTGCGAATAGCTAGATGGAATAATATCACAAGATGAGGTTCCGATAGTATGTTTTGACGGTCGCACTAGCCGCTTCAAGTGAAGACAAATAAAAGTAGCAATAGCTAAACTTTTTTAAACAAAACCCGATTTAAACCCTAACCTAGACTAGCTATTTATTAAAAGGTACAGACGCGCCGCACGGCTTGATGCTTGACGTGACCTAGTCGCAGTTGATGGCCTGCCCATGTCTTTGTCCGTGTTGGATTCCTGGAAAACAAATCCATGTATGCATGCATGCATAGCATGGCACACGTTCTCACATGGGGCTTGGCCCACTTCTTTAATTTAATAATTGGCATGCATGCATAATTGTTGCTAATATGGTTGTTACTCCTACTGGCTTTCACACCCTTCATCTGTGTATATTTCTTTCGGGTACATTCTTTAAATCCGTCATTCCTGAGTACAGAAAAATAACCGTATGAAGGCAGTATCATATTCTCGTTAGTTGAATCATGCTACATAAAAGCGACAATACCTGGTTATTAATTTGCAATGTAATATTTGCAAACGTTTTTATGACGTTTGCATGCGTGTATATGTCGACGTTGGCTCGGTCGATAGTACGGTGGAGTTGGTTCAGCGATTGCCATGGATCAGTCGTGTACGGTTCTACCTGTACGGTTGATAGCCGGGTCGTAAGGGTCAAGTCCAAAATCGTAGTTATCCTCTCTCATCGAAAGATCGGGTCACCAGTTCACATTAGATCGTGAGGGTCAAGTCCCACCGAAAATGGTAGTTATCTTCCTCTCCAGCTTTCGGCTCGTCGGCGTCTCGGGGGCTCCATCCCGGCAGTTTGGATATGCGCTCCTTTCCGGCTCTTGCCTGTGGCGTCGGTTGCCATCCCTTCCCCCTAGTTGGCTCTTTCCGTCCTGCCGTCCTCCGACCCCTTCCACCTCCACAATGTTTCCATCCCAAAGCTTGCGGTTTTTCGGCGTCGCCAGGTGCCACCCATCGATGGCGGGCGCAATCCCACCCACCTCCTCCTGAGGTGGCGATCTCGACCAACGAAGCGACTTTCCCATCTCCAGACCTTGATCTGCTGCAATGGGATTGCTCAGACTGAAGCCATGGCGAAATCCCTGCTTGGCTTGTCGACACTGGCAGCGGTAGCACCCGCGGGTGCCGTTTCCCTTCTTGGAGCAGTGCCATGGCCTCTATATGTGCCCTTCTTCGAGCACCGGGGGAAACCCTTGGTCCAGTTCTTCATATCAGATGGCGGCAACGTCACAACGTCGCTCCCCTTCTTGAAGGCGACATCTTGCTTGCTCGCGGCATCCCCAATGTTGGAGTTAGAGATGATCGACGCCTTGCCGGTTCGGCTTGCCCCTCTACCTGGGCTTGGCTTGGTGGTTTAGCTGTGTTTTTTTCCTTTGTCCGGGCTGAGCATCATGTGTCTCCCTGCTCTGGGTCCCATGTTCACGTCTTCTTATGTATGCATCCATATTATGTGTTGTATCCTCTTATGCACTCACTCTGCTTTCCTTCTATCAATGCAATGATACGCAAGCTTTGTGTATTCGCAGAAAAAGGGCTTTGGTTGATTCAGTTTATAAGGAAAACCGGATCGAAACCTTGAACAAGTTGACTTTGTTTATGAGGGAAACTGGACCGAAAACCTTACACATAGCAAGGGTAAAAGAAGATGAGAGAAAGTAAAAAGGACGCTTAGAACATAAGAACCATTGCCATGAAAGACAAGTAAATGTGGGGTGTTGTTGAGGGATCACAACACCAGACTTTGCAAGCAACATAGCGCACCACACTAACGTGGGTACTGAGCCCGACATCGCAACTCGGGAGCATTTACAATCAACGAGTGCAACAACATGAACCTTGACGGGGATAAATAGGTACAACTACAAATTTAATTGTTACTAGCAAATTTAGGAAATAAAGCGGAATATGAAAGTGAGCCTAACAATTGCTAAGGTGAATCTAGTGTTAAGCAATATATTCAACAACACCAAGTAGCAAGGTAAGGAAGCACAATAATATGTAAAGTAAAGACTAGAGACAAATAACCACAAGTACTCCCTCCGTTCCAAATTAATTGACCTCCATTTGTCTAGACACGGATGTATTTAAACTCTAAACAAATATAGATACATTCATATCTAGACAAATGAAAGTCAAGTAATTTGAAACGGAGGGAGTGGATAGTTAGAGTTAAGAATAACCACAACTTCGGGAGCCAAGGATGTATGTCGATGTTCACTTCTTTGGAGGAAAGCTAGCCATCGTTGGAGGGGCGGATGTTACCACAAAGGCACACCATATTCTTCCTTTGGGACAACACCACGAAGGCGTTTCTCAACCATTAGTGATAGACCTTGAGGTGGTCTCCAAACGTTCATAAACTTTCGGGGGGTAATCAGAATGAACGATTCCTCTCCGAAGAACTCCTACCATGAGTCTCCAACCTCCAAGAGTAACAACATCAAAGGGAAAAGCTCAAGACTTGCTCAAATCATGATTTGCTTCGGTCACGAGGAGAGGGAGTAAATCTATCACTTGACTGGAACAACTTTCAAGGACTCGCGCAAACCCTTCCGCGATCTAGGATTTGGTGTGGAAGGGTGAGAAGGAGCACTTCTAGGGTTCTTGGGATATTTGGAATGGAGTGGTCAACCCTCTCCGGGGTGGGAAAGGGGTATATATATATAGCACAAGAGCAAATGTGGCCGTTGGACAAAGATGTGTTGTTAAGTGTCGGACGACCGGTGGGTTACTAGACGTCTGGTGGCAAACTGAGACATCGAACATCCGGTGGCTGAAGCAGGTCAGAGAGCAGGTGTACAGGTGTATAGCCGAGAATTGGCTAAGAGCCCGAAGTACTAGACGTCTGGTACTGGCCGGATATTCGGTGTTTCAAGGAGCATCGGACGTCCAATGAGGATCGAAAATCCGTTAAAACGGTACTGGATGGATCAAGCCGGATTTCCGATGAGGACCAGAAATCCGCTGAGTTTGGCTCTGGATGATTTTACCAGACGTCCGGTGCATTCCGTACACTAGCTAGCATTGGAGCGACCAGACGTCTGGAGAAGACCAGGCATCCGTTGAAATCCTTTTGTATGGGTGCCACCGCATTTCCGAATAGCGTCGACCGGACATCCGGTGGCATTGGAGCGACCGGACCCAGAAATCTGCTGAAAACCTTCTGTAGAGGTGCCAACAGATTTTCAGACAGCGCCGGTCATCCGGTACCAGTTGAGGAACTGGACATCCAGTGAGACGGTGAGAAACATGCACTTTTCCTAATAGCTCACAGAATGGATTTTGTGAACAAACACCATATGAAATATATGGTGGGTGAATGATGTGTGACATAACTGAAAGATGTGAGTGCTAAGCATAGAAAGAAACCACTGGGTTCTTTTTAACAATTCTTTCACGAGCCCCAATGATCCACACTTCCCTATACTCAAGAACAAACCGAAAAGCCTAAGCTATTTGTCTTTGTTTCTTCGTTCTTAAGCAATATAGAAATGTGTAGACCACGATCCACAAACATATGATTCCGCAGGGACTAAACCCTGTGATATACTTACAAACATAATTAGTCCATATATGTCATCAACATCAAAATAGGATTAATGATATGATGTTCAATCTCCTTTGGTAGTTGACAAAGCACATAACTCTCGATAGGTGAATATGTGACATGTTAGGACAGCAATTTTGTTGTGGGATAAAGGAAATCACCCCCTGCACACGTGCATAAATGATCTTGACGTAAAACAAGATGCACAATGTGAGGAATGGCTTCCCCTAAATCCTACAACCATTCTAAACATTTTATCCATTTCATACAAAGTTTTATAAATGTTTCGATGGCCACTTACCGGTGCCAGCTTATATACAAGTAACACACATTGCAGACTTGACAATTGAGTTTTGTAATGTAATTTCATTAACAGTTTGAATTTCTAACAACGACAGACACTTGGCCAAAGTCTAATATTTTGGATTCAGAGCAGACAAAATCTGTGCTAAACCAGCCCTCTACTCTTTCCTTCAAACTGTAACACTGCATTCTGCGGCACATACTGTATCTAGCTTCTACAGTTAATCCAATTCAGATAGATTAAACGGTTGCGCTTGGCGCTCATTGCCTCAGCCGTTTACACAGAAAAAGAAGCCACAAAATTAAATTATCACAAGGAGCATGATGTTACACAACTGAACTTCGATGGGGAAACAGCCTATTACACTGAAGAGAGCAGCCCCGTCCAACCCTACATATAGGCAAAAGGAAGAACTGCAATGGTTGTGGCAACATCATTTGGGCTTCAACAAGACCCCACATTATATTCATATAAATAATGGTAACACACGAGTAGTCAACCGTGCCTGGTGTTCTTTTAAGATGTTGACTTCCGCCGTACGACCAAATCATCAGCTGAGTAGTACTCCGAAATAAGCCGGTACATATATGATGGACTGTGCCCGCCACTGTTTGGTAATGATTGGTAAGTGTTACAAAGGGCATAGTAAAAAGGAAAAAAATATATGACATGTATAAATCAGTCCAGGTTTTTGTTTTAAAACAATGTATCTTATTTAGTTCCCAACTGTGCTAGGCTTCACTGCTACTTATCAATTATAAATCGTAGTTTGTAGTTTTTACCCATAAAGTTTCACTTGATAGAATGTGATTTCATGCATAAGCTCTATACCAATGGATATCAAGATATAGTAATGGTTTCATCACACTGGATGTTTTAACATGGTAGATGATATGTAGATGGCCCTGGACAGATGACGTGCGGTCGAGCTCCGGGTTATGCAGCAGCTCCATCCACGCCGCACCATACCTACCATATCTCTCTACGCCGACGACGTAATTCTCCTATGCCACCCCTCGCCGGGTGATATCACGGCGGTGAAGGAGATCTTGCATCTCTTTGGGCGCGCCTCCAGCCTGCACGTGAACTTCCAGAAGAGCGCCGCGGCCCTCATCCGATGTGACACCGAGGATGCCGCCCATGTCGTCGCGCACCTGGGATGCCCCATCGTCGAATTCCCGCTAACCTACCTGGGCATCCCGCTCATGCTGCGTCGCCCCACCGCTGCCCAGCTTCAACCTGTCGTCAACAAAGTCGCTGGGAAGTTACCCTTCTGGAAGGCGTGGCTCATGAACAAAGACGGCCGCCTTGCCTTCGTCAAGGCTGTCCTGAGCGCGATCCCCATCCATCAGCTCCTTGTGCTCGCGCCGCCAAGGAAGACCATCAAACTCTTGGAGATGATCGAAAGAGGATTCCTTTGGGCTGGCCGTGCCGAGGCCAATGGTGGCAATTGCCACGTCAACTAGCGGCGCGTCTGTCGGCCAGTCTCGTTCGGCGGCCTCGGCGTCCATGACCTCGAGCGCACCGGCCTCGTCTTGCGCACGCGGTGGCAATGGCTCAGCCGTGTCGATGATAGCAGGGCCTGGAACGGCCTTGACTTGCAATTCTCGCCCGAGGAGCGCGCGTTCTTCTTCGCCTCCACTACCATGACAATCGGCAATGGCCGGCACGCCCTGTTCTGGGAGGACAGATGGATCAACAGGTGAGCGGTCTATGAGGTTGCGCCTCTCCTTTACGCTCGCATCCCCAAGCGACGTCGCAAGTCCAGAACTGTTGCTGATGGCCTCCATGCGAACCAATGGGCCACCGACATCCACGGCATGATTGGCATCCCGGAGATTGGTGAATACCTACGCCTTTGGCACATGATCGCCGAAACTACCCTCAGCGACGCGCCGGACTGCATTCGCTGGAAGTGGACCGCGAATGGCGAGTACTCCGCCAAGTCCGCATACCTTGCCACCTTCCACGGCTCCACCCGCTGCTAGGCTTGGAGACTCACCTGGAAGTGCTGGGCACCGCCGCGTGTGCGCTTCTTCCATTGGCTTGCCAACCTTGACCGTTGCTGGACGGCAGACCGCCTAGCACGACGCAACCTGCCGCACCCACAGCGCTACCCGCTATGAGATCAGGCTCCGGAGACGATTCATAATCTTCTCCTGGGATGCCCTTTCAGCCGACAGGTGTGGCACGAGATCCTCTCATGGTTGCGCCTCTCCTGCCCGCTGCCCAATGATGATGCCACTCTCCACGACTGGTGGCGCTCAGCAAGACAAGACACCCCTAAACCCATGCACAAGGGATTGGCTTCCACTGCCTTGCTTGTCCCTTGGATGATTTGGAAGCATCACAATGGGTGCGTTTTTTAGGGCGCCTCCCTGTCGGTTACCTCCCTGATCGCTAGGATTAAGGAGGAGGCTGCCCTCTGGGCCAGAGCAGGAGCTTTAGGACTCCGCGTCATCCTGCCACAGACTTGGGATGTCCACTAGTGTGCCTGTACTCATCTTGTAAACTCGCCTCCTAGGAGGATTGTACCAAACTTCTTCTTTTCAATGCAATGAAACGCAAAAGTCTATTGCGTTTTCTCGAGAGAAAAAAAAGATGAGGTGCTACGCCAGCCTAGCACGAAAAGAGCAGGGGAGAAACTTGGGGAGGATATGCTAGGCATTGTGTAGCCAAGCTTAGGGCATGGCCAATAGGTAGGCCCAACCTACTGCCCGCAGGTCAATCCATGGTGGCAAACTGCTAGCCTCAAGGTGGCAACTAACTGCTAGCCTAAAGAGGAGGCCGCTGCTTCGGTAAAGAAAGGAAAGAGGGAGAAGGGAAGGACAAAAAGGGTGTGGCAAACTGGGGAAGCAAAGGCGCATGCAGGGACCTGTCAGGGAGCATGATGGGTTGGACGGTAATCCTTATGGGCAATGGCCCTGGCTCTGCAAGCCTACGTGGATGTACGGGGGCAGCACCTTGCTGCTACCTCCATGGTACATGCTCTTACAAACTTGGAGGCTAAGACAAACTAACAAACTTCAGTGAATCTGTAAGAGAACTAAACTGCTAAGAGCATCTCCACTCGCCCCCCACCCCCCCAACAGCCCCCCCAAGCCCCTTTTTTATCGCTGGCTCGAAAAAACGGCCCAATCGCGCCCCCAGGAGCCCAAATTTCGCCGGTTAGGGCCAAAATCGGCGTCGGTGGACCCAGGCCGAACCCAGCGCGCTTCGGGCCGACCAGGGGCGCCGGGCAGAAGAAAAAATGCGCCAAAACTTCCCGTGCCAGATTCCCACCCCGTGGACCCGCCGAGTCAGCGACTGCATCGTCGTCCTCATCTCATCACCTCGGCTCCCGCGTGAATCAATGCCAAGGCTGCCGCCAGTCAGCCTTCCATTGATCACGGGCGGCGCAGTGAAGGCGAGCCGCCGCGCGTCCCGTCCCTTCCCGCCACGCGTCCGCACTGCTGCCGCCCCCTCACCGCTATAAAAGCCGCCTTCGTCGCCGCTCGCCACACACTCGCCTCGCCACAGCCATCTCAGTCATCTCTCTCTCACCGCCGACCACCTTCTCTCCTTCGCCGGTCTTGTTCTCGCCCTCTCTCCCTCTCTCTCCTTTCCCCGTCAAGCCCAACCGATGGCGGAGAGGTTGCCCGGCGACGGAGCGGCGGACAACGGCTTCGGCCGCCGCCATCTGCACGAGTGGGAAGCTCGTCTTCTCCACAAGGCCAACTACCCGGTGCCGCCCGACATGCGCGTGCCAGACTCGTGGAGGCTTGGCGCCGGAGGCGTCCCCGTGGCCCCGCCACCCTCCGACGCGGAACGCCGCGGCGAGATCACGCGGATCCGTGCGTCATTGTTGCAGCAGCAGCCGAGGTACTCCCCCGACAACGCACCTCTGTGGACGGCATACTTCCAACGCCACCACGCCGACCAGCTCGCCTCCACCAACGGCGCTCCAACGCAAAGGGGGCACCACAACTCCGACGGCCGCCGTCGGTGGTGGGGCGTCCCCGGGCGCACGCTCCACACCGTCCTCAGGCACATCGAGGGCGGCAACGAGACGCCGTTGGAGCACCCGGCGTCGACGTTCTCGCGCCGGAGCGGGAGCTTGTGGCTGCCGAGGCGCATGGCGGCCACGAGCTCCTCGTCCTCCGGCTCCCGCTCCTCCGACACGCCGACGCCGCTCGGCCCCGTCAAGCCCCAGCCCCGGAAACGCCGAAGCGCCAGCGAGGGCCACCGCCAACCTTCGCCCCGTGGTCATCTTCACCTGGTCAGGCCAAAGGAGCCGGCGACGCCCGTGGTCGTCAAGCAGGAGCACGTTGAGATGGCCGCTGACCTCGAAACCGGCCTAAAGTGGGCGCGCGACGACTACGTGCAAGAGGAGATGGAGCGCCAGCAACGCGCTCTGGAGGAGATCGCCGAGCGACGCCACGGCCGCGAGGAGGGCGGCGTCATCGTCCTCGACAGCGACAAGAGTCGCCGGCTCCGACCAACCCCGTCTGCAGCGGCGACCCAGGGCAGGGCTGCAGCAAGGACGGCGGCGTGTAGGACGACGGTGATGGCGACAACGACGACGACGGCGGCGACTACACCGCCTTCTACAAGCTCCCCGGCATGAACTAGGCTCGGGGCGGCGACGGCATGGTTTTTTTTAGGCTTTTATGTATGTTTTCAAATTTGTACAAATATGAATGAAAAACCGCCTAAATTTCGTCCAAAACCGAGTCGTTTTCGTCAAATTTGAGCCAATTTTGCATTTGAAAAACAGCGTCTGGGTGCCAACTTGGGGCGACGGTTGGGAACCCGATCGCCCCCATTGTGAAAATATCGCCGGTTAACCCCCAGGAGGCGCTATTTCAGGGCCTTGGGGGGCCGAACGGCTGGAGATGCCCTAAGGATAACTAGGGATACTTATCCCCTTCAACTTCAGCTGTGACCCTCTCCTTGGTGGCCTTATTGTGCAATCTAACCCCACATAATATCGCTCCCTCCCTTTTTGAACAGCTCATCCTCGAGCTGGACCAAGGACTGCTGCTAGCCCCTTGCAGCCTCCATAGAATTGTCTACTTTGCCACCGTCTGAATCTGGATCAATAAGACGGAGAGTTTCTTGTGGGTGGGCTGCTGGAGCTGCTACTATTGCCGGTCCTGGAGGTGGTACTACTGGAATTGCAGGTGCAGATGGAGCTCCAAGGTCTGGGAATGGCTGGTGAACACCTAGTGCTACTTGCTGGGCTGTTGGGGGCGCCCACTGCACGTCGCTTGCAAGCGAGCCAAACTCATGGCGTCCAGCAGGCTATCCGGTCTCCACATCTACACGTCAAGCTGTAAAGATTCCTGCAGGTTAGTGGCGTAGACGGAAACCACCTGATCCTCCGGGTATTCTGGCGCTCAGCACAAGAGGGCATTGAGCTTCTTGTTGTACTCTGCCACCGTGCCTGTGTGCTTGAAGATGACTTCTCATAGGGCGCTGCTGCAAGCCGGCGGTCCAAACTGAATATTTATCAATTCAGCGATGCGATGCCAGGTTGAAATCCATGGGCACCCTTATACTGGTGGTACTACAAGTGTTTGTCGCCTGTCAGGTGGAAGGAGGCAATGCCCACATTGTCGTGGAGTCCGTACGCTGCGTGTCGCTGCGGTTCAACCAAACTAGCAGGTCAACTTCCCCGTCATTGATGGGAAACTCGACCTTGAAGAAGCGGGGGGGAGTTGTTGGCCGCCTTGAGATTGGTTTCAGAGAGGGACAGCACTCCATTGACTCCCTTCTTGTCGCTGGTGGAGCCAGATCCTTGTGTCATGCCATTCTCTAGCTTGCTGGCAGCCAGATTGTGGGCATGGACCTACTGGATGGTGTCCTGCGGATCACCGGACAAGGAGTCCAACTTCTTGCCCTGGTCACCATCTGTTTGTCCATGCCATCCAGAAGCTTCATAGGGAGATAAGGGCAGCGTTAATCTTATCGATATCTGCAGCAGTAGCGACGGCCATGACCGAACCGATCTGGTACCAAGATGTTATGAACATGGTAGATGATAGGTAGATGGCCCTGTACAGATGAGGCGTGACGCCCAGCCAAGAGGAGGCTGCCACACAACACGAGAAGGGGAGAAACTTGGGGAGGATAAGTGGGACTATTTTTCTGCTTGTCTATTGATTGATATTGATACACATTATATAGCCAGCTTACAAGTTTGGAGGCTAAGACGAACTAACAAACTTCATTTAGTAAATAAATAACTTGAGAACCAAGAAATACCTCCAAGAGAATTAACTGCTAAGGATAACCAGGAATACTTATCCCCTTAAATTTCAGCCGTGACCCCAACTCATGGAACTACAACACAAGGCACAAACTATTCGAAGTGTGCATGTTTCCAAACTTAACTCTCAGGCCAAAGCTGCACCAGACACACGCTTTGTTGTTTACATGATCCCAAATATAGGTGCAGAAAGTACTTACGTATCAGTGATGAAAAGGCTGACAAGCTTCGGTGGCACATAGTCAAACGTTGGATTGGCAACGTTTAGAAGAGGAGTACCATCCTGAGTACTGAAGTTCATGCAATTTGAGAACTCGCCAAAGTCAAGCAAATCAGATGGTGATTTAAGCTCGTTTAGTAAAACCTCCGGGTTGTGCGGATACAAAGGACACAACTGTAAAGTAAAGAATATTAGTGTATGAACATTATAACAGCAAACAACTACTTCTCTTTTAAGCATCTAAACTATGAACAAAAGGAATACTCATAGCTTGTAAGGCATAAAGCCTTCTACCAATGATTCAACTGATAGCTTTGCAGTCATATACTCCCTCCGTCCAAAAAAGCCATTTGAGGGACAAGCTTTTTCGGACGTAAGGAGTACTAGTTATTGTCATCTGCCAGAAGCCACAGAGGTATTACTCACCAGATCAAGCCTTAGTTAACAGGAGAACACAAAATCCAGTGGTCTAGTCTAGTTGACTGCTAAGAAAATCATCCTCAATACATTAAACTAGAAAAAAGAAGAGCAAACATAATGAAATGCACCATACATTTTGAGATATAAGCACAACTCAAGACAATAGAACCTGCCAGTATCAAAGTCGCATCGTGACAATTGAGATGACCAGAATATTTGCAGGGAAGAGTAAATGACCAAGTTCACAACACATTTTTGTATTGGAGCTAGTAAGATGCCCATGCTACGCTACAGAACCAAAAAACAATATAGAACATAGTTTACTCAGGTTATATTCACTCTGGTGCGTTCATTTACAAATTATAGACAACGGATAAAGGAACTACTGTTACATGTGAGGCAAATTAGGACAAGGTCCATAGACCGGACGAACCTTGGTAAACTTCGCTCTCAAGATGTGATAAGCTTTGGCACGAAAAGGTTGACAAATGTGAATTTTAAACAAGGATGGAAAAGGAGTGAACGGACAACCACCAAATCAGATGTTTAGAAGTAGGAAATATTTGAGGCAGTGAAAATATTTGGTTGAGGCACAATTATAATGATATTTCTGTGGCATGGCAAACATAGTATCACATCGTAACTTATTTGTGCCTACTTTTGCCTTTTATTTACTATGGTATATGAACACATAATTCTTATCAGAACCCAAACAACCACATGCATACGTTGACCAAACACTATCCCTTCGGAATAACATGAAAGCTTATATCGCCAACACTTCCCTTTCCTCAATAATTTTCTGGTATTGGGGGAATTGGGCAAAAGAAAACAGCTCCAATAGCTGCCCTTTCCCCAAAAAACTTTGGTGATCACCAAAAAAACAGTCCAACTCCCCCTATATGGAGGGGGAGTTGGCTATCTCCCAACACATGCGACGTCAATGCGCCGCCACCGCAAGACCAACGCGCTGCCGCCCGCACGTCACCGCCGCCGGACCACCGTCGGAAAGCCGCCAGAGTGCCACCATGCCA